>NC_088875.1:6082737-6382737 GCF_032884065.1 Artemia franciscana | reverse complement strand
CAAATTCCAAAATGCCTTTTGCAGCATGGTTGCAGCATCAGATGCGACCTAGTAAAGAACGAAGTGCAGCCAGCCCAGTCTAACCGCAAATTCCAAAATGCCTTTTGCAGCATGGTTGCAGCATCAGATGCAACCTAGTAAAGAACGAAGTGCAGCCAGCCCAGTCTAACCGCAAATTCCAAAATGCCTTTTGCAGCATGGTTGCAGCATCAGATGCAACCTAGTAAAGAACGAAGTGCAGCCAGCCTAGTCTAACCGCAAATTCCAAAATGCCTTTTGCAGCATGGTTGCAGCATCAGATGCAACCTAGTAAAGAACGAAGTGCAGCCAGCCCAGTCTAACCGCAAATTCCAAAATGCCTTTTGCAGCATGGTTGCAGCATCAGATGCAACCTAGTAAAGAACGAAGTGCAGCCAGCCTAGTCTAACCGCAAATTCCAAAATGCCTTTTGCAGCATGGTTGCAGCATCAGATGCAACCTAGTAAAGAAACGAAGTGCAGCCAGCCCAGTCTAACCGCAAATTCCAAAATGCCTTTTGCAGCATGGTTGCAGCATCAGATGCAACCTAGTAAAGAACGAAGTGCAGCCAGCCTAGTCTAACCACAAATTCCAAAATGCCTTTTGCAGCATGGTTGCAGCATCAGATGCAACCTAGTAAAGAACGAAGTGCAGCCAGCCCAGTCTAACCGCAAATTCCAAAATGCCTTTTGCAGCATGATTGCAGCATCAGATGCAACCTAGTAAAGAACGAAGTGCAGCCAGCCCAGTCTAACCGAAAATTCCAAAATGCCTTTTGCAGCATGGTTGCAGCATCAGATGCAACCTAGTAAAGAACGAAGTGCAGCCAGCCCAGTCTAACCGCAAATTCCAAAATGCCTTTTGCAGCATGGTTGCAGCATCAGATGCAACCTAGTAAAGAACGAAGTGCAGCCAGCCTAGTCTAACCGCAAATTCCAAAATGCCTTTTGCAGCATGGTTGCAGCATCAGATGCAACCTAGTAAAGAACGAAGTGCAGCCAGCCCAGTCTAACCGCAAATTCCAAAATGCCTTTTGCAGCATGGTTGCAGCATCAGATGCAACCTAGTAAAGAACGAAGTGCAGCCAGCCTAGTCTAACCGCAAATTCCAAAATGCCTTTTGCAGCATGGTTGCAGCATCAGATGCAACCTAGTAAAGAACGAAGTGCAGCCAGCCCAGTCTAACCGCAAATTCCAAAATGCCTTTTGCAGCATGGTTGCAGCATCAGATGCAACCTAGTAAAGAACGAAGTGCAGCCAGCCCAGTCTAACCGCAAATTCCAAAATGCCTTTTGCAGCATGGTTGCAGCATCAGATGCAACCTAGTAAAGAACGAAGTGCAGCCAGCCTAGTCTAACCGCAAATTCCAAAATGCCTTTTGCAGCATGGTTGCAGCATCAGATGCAACCTAGTAAAGAACGAAGTGCAGCCAGCCCAGTCTAACCGCAAATTCCAAAATGCCTTTTGCAGCATGGTTGCAGCATCAGATGCAACCTAGTAAAGAACGAAGTGCAGCCAGCCTAGTCTAACCGCAAATTCCAAAATGCCTTTTGCAGCATGGTTGCAGCATCAGATGCATCCTAGTAAAGAAAGAAGTGCAGCCAGCCCAGTCTAACCGCAAATTCCAAAATGCCTTTTGCAGCATGGTTGCAGCATCAGATGCAACCTAGTAAAGAACGAAGTGCAGCCAGCCTAGTCTAACCACAAATTCCAAAATGCCTTTTGCAGCATGGTTGCAGCATCAGATGCGACCTATTAAAGAACGAAGTGCAGCCAGCCCAGTCTAACCGCAAATTCCAAAATGCCTTTTGCAGCATGATTGCAGCATCAGATGCAACCTAGTAAAGAACGAAGTGCAGCCAGCCCAGTCTAACCGAAAATTCCAAAATGCCTTTTGCAGCATGGTTGCAGCATCAGATGCAACCTAGTAAAGAACGAAGTGCAGCCAGCCCAGTCTAACCGCAAATTCCAAAATGCCTTTTGCAGCATGGTTGCAGCATCAGATGCAACCTAGTAAAGAACGAAGTGCAGCCAGCCTAGTCTAACCGCAAATTCCAAAATGCCTTTTGCAGCATGGTTGCAGCATCAGATGCAACCTAGTAAAGAACGAAGTGCAGCCAGCCCAGTCTAACCGCAAATTCCAAATGCCTTTTGCAGCATGGTTGCAGCATCAGATGCAACCTAGTAAAGAACGAAGTGCAGCCAGCCTAGTCTAACCGCAAATTCCAAAATGCCTTTTGCAGCATGGTTGCAGCATTAGATGCAACCTAGTAAAGAACGAAGTGCAGCCAGCAGAGTCTAACCGCAAATTCCAAAATGCCTTTTACAGCATGGTTGCAGCATCAGATGCAACCTAGTAAAGAACGAAGTGCAGCCAGCCCAGTCTAACCGCAAATTCCAAAAACCTTTTACAGCATGGTTGCAGCATCAGATGCAACCTAGTAAAGAACGAAGTGCAGCCAGCCCAGTCTAACCGCCAATTCCAAAATGCCTTTTGCAGCATGGTTGCAGCATCAGATGCAACCTAGTAAAGATCAAAGTGCAGCCAGCCTAGTCTAACCGCAAATTCCAAAATGCCTTTTGCAGCATGGTTGCAGCATCAGATGCAACCTAGTAAAGAACGAAGTGCAGCCAGCCTAGTCTTACCGCAAATTCCAAAATGCCTTTTGCAGCTTGGTTGCAGCATCAGATGCAACCTAGTAAAGAACGAAGTGCAGCCAGCCTAGTCTAACCGCAAATTCCAAAATGCCTTTTGCAGCATGGTTGCAGCATCAGATGCAACCTAGTAAAGAACGAAGTGCAGCCAGCCCAGTCTAACTGCAAATTCCAAAATGCCTTTTGCAGCATGGTTGCAGCATCAGATGCAACCTAGTAAAGAACGAAGTGCAGCCAGCCCAGTCTAACCGCAAATTCCAAATGCCTTTTGCAGCATGGTTGCAGCATCAGATGCAACCTAGTAAAGAAAGAAGTGCAGCCAGCCAAGTCTAACCGCAAATTCCAAAATGCCTTTTGCAGCATGGTTGCAGCATCAGATGCAACCTAGTAAAGAACGAAGTGCAGCCAGCCTAGTCTAACCAAATTCCAAAATGCCTTTTGCAGCATGGTTGCAGCATCAGATGCAACCTAGTAAAGAACGAAGTGCAGCCAGCCCAGTCTAACCGCAAATTCCAAAATGCCTTTTGCAGCATGGTTACAGCATCAGATGCGACCTAGTAAAGAACGAAGTGCAGCCAGCCCAGTCTAACCGCAAATTCCAAAATGCCTTTTGCAGCATGATTGCAGCATCAGATGCAACCTAGTAAAGAACGAAGTGCAGCCAGCCCAGTCTAACCGAAAATTCCAAAATGCCTTTTGCAGCATGGTTGCAGCATCAGATGCAACCTAGTAAAGAACGAAGTGCAGCCAGCCCAGTCTAACCGCAAATTCCAAAATGCCTTTTGCAGCATGGTTGCAGCATCAGATGCAACCTAGTAAAGAACGAAGTGCAGCCAGACTAGTCTAACCGCAAATTCCAAAATGCCTTTTGCAGCATGGTTGCAGCATCAGATGCAACCTAGTAAAGAACGAAGTGCAGCCAGCCCAGTCTAACCGCAAATTCCAAATGCCTTTTGCAGCATGGTTGCAGCATCAGATGCAACCTAGTAAAGAACGAAGTGCAGCCAGCCTAGTCTAACCGCAAATTCCAAAATGCCTTTTGCAGCATGGTTGCAGCATTAGATGCAACCTAGTAAAGAACGAAGTGCAGCCAGCACAGTAAAACCGCAAATTCCAAAATGCCTTTTACAGCATGGTTGCAGCATCAGATGCAACCTAGTAAAGAACGAAGTGCAGCCAGCCCAGTCTAACCGCAAATTCCAAAATGCCTTTTGCAGCATGGTTGCAGCATCAGATGCAACCTAGTAAAGAACGAAGTGCAGCCAGCCTAGTCTAACCGCAAATTCCAAAATGCCTTTTGCAGCATGGTTGCAGCATCAGATGCAACCTAGTAAAGAACGAAGTGCAGCCAGCCTAGTCTAACCGCAAATTCCAAAATGCCTTTTGCAGCATGGTTGCAGCATCAGATGCAACCTAGTAAAGAACGAAGTGCAGCCAGCCTAGTCTAACCACAAATTCCAAAATGCCTTTTGCAGCATGGTTGCAGCATCAGATGCAACCTAGTAAAGAACGAAGTGCAGCCAGCCAGTCTAACCGCAAATTCCAAAATGCCTTTTGCAGCATGGTTGCAGCATCAGATGCAACCTAGTAAAGAACGAAGTGCAGCCAGCCCAGTCGAACCGCAAATTCCAAAATGCCTTTTGCAGCATGGTTGCAGCATCAGATGCAACCTAGTAAAGAACGAAGTGCAGCCAGCCTAGTCTAACCGCAAATTCCAAAATGCCTTTTGCAGCATGGTTGCAGCATCAGATGCAACCTAGTAAAGAACGAAGTGCAGCCAGCCAGTCTAACCGCAAATTCCAAAATGCCTTTTGCAGCATGGTTGCAGCATCAGATGCAACCTAGTAAAGAACGAAGTGCAGCCAGCCCAGTCTAACCGCAAATTCCAAAATGCCTTTTACAGCATGGTTGCAGCATCAGATGCAACCTAGTAAAGAACGAAGTGCAGCCAGCCCAGTCTAACCGCCAATTCCAAAATGCCTTTTGCAGCATGGTTGCAGCATCAGATGCAACCTAGTAAAGATCGAAGTGCAGCCAGCCTAGTCTAACCGCAAATTCCAAAATGCCTTTTGCAGCATGGTTGCAGCATCAGATGCAACCTAGTAAAGAACGAAGTGCAGCCAGCCTAGTCTAACCGTAAATTCCAAAATGCCTTTTGCAGCATGGTTGCAGCATCAGATGCAACCTAGTAAAGAACGAAGTGCAGCCAGCCTAGTCTAACCACAAATTCCAAAATGCCTTTTGCAGCATGGTTGCAGCATCAGATGCAACCTAGTAAAGAACGAAGTGCAGCCAGCCCAGTCTAACCGCAAATTCCAAATGCCTTTTGCAGCATGGTTGCAGCATCAGATGCAACCTAGTAAAGAACGAAGTGCAGCCAGCCTAGTCTAACCGCAAATTCCAAAATGCCTTTTGCAGCATGGTTGCAGCATCAGATGCAACCTAGTAAAGAACGAAGTGCAGCCAGCCAGTCTAACCGCAAATTCCAAAATGCCTTTTACAGCATGGTTGCAGCATCAGATGCAACCTAGTAAAGAACGAAGTGCAGCCAGCCCAGTCTAACCGCAAATTCCAAAAATGCCTTTTACAGCATGGTTGCAGCATCAGATGCAACCTAGTAAAGAACGAAGTGCAGCCAGCCCAGTCTAACCACCAAATTCCAAAATGCCTTTTGCAGCATGGTTGCAGCATCAGATGCAACCTAGTAAAGAACGAAGTGCAGCCAGCCTAGTCTAACCGCAAATTCCAAAATGCCTTTTGCAGCATGGTTGCAGCATCAGATGCAACCTAGTAAAGAACGAAGTGCAGCCAGCCTAGTCGAACCGCAAATTCCAAAATGCCTTTTGCAGCATGGTTGCAGCATCAGATGCAACCTAGTAAAGAACGAAGTGCAGCCAGCCTAGTCTAACCACAAATTCCAAAATGCCTTTTGCAGCATGGTTGCAGCATCAGATGCAACCTAGTAAAGAACGAAGTGCAGCCAGCCCAGTCTAACCGCAAATTCCAAAATGCCTTTTGCAGCATGGTTGCAGCATCAGATGCAACCTAGTAAAGAACGAAGTGCAGCCAGCCCAGTCTAACCGCAAATTCCAAAATGCCTTTTGCAGCATGGTTGCAGCATCAGATGCAACCTAGTAAAGAACGAAGTGCAGCCAGCCTAGTCTAACCGCAAATTCCAAAATGCCTTTTGCAGCATGGTTGCAGCATCAGATGAAACCTAGTAAAGAACGAAGTGCAGCCAGCACAGTCTAACCGCAAACTCCAAAATGCCTTTTACAGCATGGTTGCAGCATCAGATGCAACCTAGTAAAGAACGAAGTGCAGCCAGCCCAGTCTAACCGCAAATTCCAAAAATGCCTTTTGCAGCATGGTTGCAGCATCAGATGCAACCTAGTAAAGAACGAAGTGCAGCCAGCCCAGTCTAACCGCCAATTCCAAAATGCCTTTTGCAGCATGGTTGCAGCATCAGATGCAACCTAGTAAAGAACGAAGTGCAGCCAGCCAGTCTAACCGCAAATTCCAAAATGCCTTTTGCAGCATGGTTGCAGCATCAGATGCAACCTAGTAAAGAACGAAGTGCAGCCAGCCTAGTCTAACCGTAAATTCCAAAATGCTTTTGCAGCATGGTTGCAGCATCAGATGCAACCTAGTAAAGAACGAAGTGCAGCCAGCCTAGTCTAACCACAAATTCCAAAATGCCTTTTGCAGCATGGTTGCAGCATCAGATGCAACCTAGTAAAGAACGAAGTGCAGCCAGCCCAGTCTAACCTGCAAATTCCAAAATGCCTTTTGCAGCATGGTTGCAGCATCAGATGCAACCTAGTAAAGAACGAAGTGCAGCCAGCCCAGTCTAACCGCAAATTCCAAATGCCTTTTGCAGCATGGTTGCAGCATCAGATGCAACCTAGTAAAGAAAGAAGTGCAGCCAGCCAAGTCTAACCGCAAATTCCAAAATGCCTTTTGCAGCATGGTTGCAGCATCAGATGCAACCTAGTAAAGAACGAAGTGCAGCCAGCCTAGTCTAACCGCAAATTCCAAAATGCCTTTTGCAGCATGATTGCAGCATCAGATGCAACCTAGTAAAGAACGAAGTGCAGCCAGCCCAGTCTAACCGAAAATTCCAAAATGCCTTTTGCAGCATGGTTGCAGCATCAGATGCAACCTAGTAAAGAACGAAGTGCAGCCAGCCCAGTCTAACCGCAAATTCCAAAATGCCTTTTGCAGCATGGTTGCAGCATCAGATGCAACCTAGTAAAGAACGAAGTGCAGCCAGCCTAGTCTAACCGCAAATTCCAAAATGCCTTTTGCAGCATGGTTGCAGCATCAGATGCAACCTAGTAAAGAACGAAGTGCAGCCAGCCCAGTCTAACCGCAAATTCCAAAATGCCTTTTGCAGCATGGTTGCAGCATCAGATGCAACCTAGTAAAGAACGAAGTGCAGCCAGCCTAGTCTAACCGCAAATTCCAAAATGCCTTTTGCAGCATGGTTGCAGCATCAGATGCAACCTAGTAAAGAAAGAAGTGCAGCCAGCCCAGTCTAACCGCAAATTCCAAAATGCCTTTTGCAGCATGGTTGCAGCATCAGATGCAACCTAGTAAAGAACGAAGTGCAGCCAGCCTAGTCTAACCACAAATTCCAAAATGCCTTTTGCAGCATGGTTGCAGCATCAGATGCGACCTAGTAAAGAACGAAGTGCAGCCAGCCCAGTCTAACCGCAAATTCCAAAATGCCTTTTGCAGCATGATTGCAGCATCAGATGCAACCTAGTAAAGAACGAAGTGCAGCCAGCCCAGTCTAACCGAAAATTCCAAAATGCCTTTTGCAGCATGGTTGCAGCATCAGATGCAACCTAGTAAAGAACGAAGTGCAGCCAGCCCAGTCTAACCGCAAATTCCAAAATGCCTTTTGCAGCATGGTTGCAGCATCATATGCAACCTAGTAAAGAACGAAGTGCAGCCAGCCTAGTCTAACCGCAAATTCCAAAATGCCTTTTGCAGCGTGGTTGCAGCATCAGATGCAACCTAGTAAAGAACGAAGTGCAGCCAGCCCAGTCTAACCGCAAATTCCAAATGCCTTTTGCAGCATGGTTGCAGCATCAGATGCAACCTAGTAAAGAACGAAGTGCAGCCAGCCTAGTCTAACCGCAAATTCCAAAATGCCTTTTGCAGCATGGTTGCAGCATCAGATGCAACCTAGTAAAGAACGAAGTGCAGCCAGCCCAGTCTAACCGCAAATTCCAAAATGCCTTTTGCAGCATGGTTGCAGCATCAGATGCAACCTAGTAAAGAACGAAGTGCAGCCAGCCCAGTCTAACCGCAAATTCCAAAATGCCTTTTGCAGCATGGTTGCAGCATCAGATGCGACCTAGTAAAGAACGAAGTGCAGCCAGCCCAGTCTAACCGCAAATTCCAAAATGCCTTTTGCAGCATGATTGCAGCATCAGATGCAACCTAGTAAAGAACGAAGTGCAGCCAGCCTAGTCTAACCACAAATTCCAAAATGCCTTTTGCAGCATGGTTGCAGCATCAGATGCAACCTAGTAAAGAACGAAGTGCAGCCAGCCCAGTCTAACCGCAAATTCCAAAATGCCTTTTGCAGCATGATTGCAGCATCAGATGCAACCTAGTAAAGAACGAAGTGCAGCCAGCCCAGTCTAACCGAAAATTCCAAAATGCCTTTTGCAGCATGGTTGCAGCATCAGATGCAACCTAGTAAAGAACGAAGTGCAGCCAGCCCAGTCTAACCGCAAATTCCAAAATGCCTTTTGCAGCATGGTTGCAGCATCATATGCAACCTAGTAAAGAACGAAGTGCAGCCAGCCTAGTCTAACCGCAAATTCCAAAATGCCTTTTGCAGCGTGGTTGCAGCATCAGATGCAACCTAGTAAAGAACGAAGTGCAGCCAGCCCAGTCTAACCGCAAATTCCAAATGCCTTTTGCAGCATGGTTGCAGCATCAGATGCAACCTAGTAAAGAACGAAGTGCAGCCAGCCTAGTCTAACCGCAAATTCCAAAATGCCTTTTGCAGCATGGTTGCAGCATCAGATGCAACCTAGTAAAGAACGAAGTGCAGCCAGCCCAGTCTAACCGCAAATTCCAAAATGCCTTTTGCAGCATGGTTGCAGCATCAGATGCAACCTAGTAAAGAACGAAGTGCAGCCAGCCCAGTCTAACCGCAAATTCCAAAATGCCTTTTGCAGCATGGTTGCAGCATCAGATGCAACCTAGTAAAGAACGAAGTGCAGCCAGCCTAGTCTAACCGCAAATTCCAAAATGCCTTTTGCAGCATGGTTGCAGCATCAGATGCAACCTAGTAAAGAACGAAGTGCAGCCAGCCCAGTCTAACCGCAAATTCCAAAATGCCTTTTGCAGCATGGTTGCAGCATCAGATGCAACCTAGTAAAGAACGAAGTGCAGCCAGCCTAGTCTAACCGCAAATTCCAAAATGCTTTTGCAGCATGGTTGCAGCATCAGATGCATCCTAGTAAAGAAAGAAGTGCAGCCAGCCCAGTCTAACCGCAAATTCCAAAATGCCTTTTGCAGCATGGTTGCAGCATCAGATGCAACCTAGTAAAGAACGAAGTGCAGCCAGCCTAGTCTAACCACAAATTTCAAAATGCCTTTTGCAGCATGGTTGCAGTAAAGAACGAAGTGCAGCCAGCCCAGTCTAACCGCCAATTCCAAAATGCCTTTTGCAGCATGGTTGCAGCATCAGATGCAACCTAGTAAAGAACGAAGTGCAGCCAGCCCAGTCTAACTGCAAATTAAAGACTAGGCTGGCTGCACTTCGTTCTTTACTAGGTTGCATCTGATGCTGCAACCATGCTGCAAAAGGCATTTTGGAATTTGCGGTTAGACTGGGCTGGCTGCACTTCGTTCTTTACTAGGTTGCATCAGATGCGACCTAGTAAAGAACGAAGTGCAGCCAGCCCAGTCTAACCGCAAATTCCAAAATGCCTTTTGCAGCATGATTGCAGCATCAGATGCAACCTAGTAAAGAACGAAGTGCAGCCAGCCCAGTCTAACCGAAAATTCCAAAATGCCTTTTGCAGCATGGTTGCAGCATCAGATGCAACCTAGTAAAGAACGAAGTGCAGCCAGCCCAGTCTAACCGCAAATTCCAAAATGCCTTTTGCAGCATGGTTGCAGCATCAGATGCAACCTAGTAAAGAACGAAGTGCAGCCAGCCTAGTCTAACCGCAAATTCCAAAATGCCTTTTGCGGTTAGACTAGGCTGGCTGCACTTCGTTCTTTACTAGGTTGCATCTGATGCTGCAACCATGCTGCAAAAGGCATTTGGAATTTGCGGTTAGACTGGGCTGGCTGCACTTCGTTCTTTACTAGGTTGCATCTGATGCTGCAACCATGCTGCAAAAGGCATTTTGGAATTTTCGGTTAGACTGGGCTGGCTGCACTTCGTTCTTTACTAGGTTGCATCTGATGCTGCAATCATGCTGCAAAAGGCATTTTGGAATTTGCGGTTAGACTGGGCTGGCTGCACTTCGTTCTTTACTAGGTCGCATCTGATGCTGTAACCATGCTGCAAAAGGCATTTTGGAATTTGCGGTTAGACTGGGCTGGCTGCACTTCGTTCTTTACTAGGTTGCATCTGATGCTGCAACCATGCTGCAAAAGGCATTTTGGAATTTGTGGTTAGACTAGGCTGGCTGCACTTCGTTCTTTACTAGGTTGCATCTGATGCTGCAACCATGCTGCAAAAGGCATTTTGGAATTTGCGGTTAGACTTGGCTGGCTGCACTTCTTTCTTTACTAGGTTGCATCTGATGCTGCAACCATGCTGCAAAAGGCATTTGGAATTTGCGGTTAGACGGGGCTGGCTGCACTTCGTTCTTTACTAGGTTGCATCTGATGCTGCATCCATGCTGCAAAAGGCATTTTGGAATTTGCAGTTAGACTGGGCTGGCTGCACTTCGTTCTTTACTAGGTTGCATCTGATGCTGCAACCATGCTGCAAAAGGCATTTTGGAATTTGCGGTTAGACTAGGCTGGCTGCACTTCGTTCTTTACTAGGTTGCATCTGATGCTGCAACCAAGCTGCAAAAGGCATTTTGGAATTTGCGGTTAGACTAGGCTGGCTGCACTTCGTTCTTTACTAGGTTGCATCTGATGCTGCAACCATGCTGCAAAAGGCATTTTGGAATTTGCGGTTAGACTAGGCTGGCTGCCTTTTGATCTTTACTAGGTTGCATCTGATGCTGCAACCATGCTGCAAAAGGCATTTTGGAATTGGCGGTTAGACTGGGCTGGCTGCACTTCGTTCTTTACTAGGTTGCATCTGATGCTGCAACCATGCTGTAAAAGGTTTTTGGAATTTGCGGTTAGACTGGGCTGGCTGCACTTCGTTCTTTACTAGGTTGCATCTGATGCTGCAACCATGATGTAAAAGGCATTTTGGAATTTGCGGTTAGACTGGGCTGGCTGCACTTCGTTCTTTACTAGGTCGCATCAGATGCAACCTAGTAAAGAACGAAGTGCAGCCAGCCCAGTCTAACCGCAAATTCCAAATGCCTTTTGCAGCATGGTTGCAGCATCAGATGCAACCTAGTAAAGAACCGCAAATTCCAAAATGCCTTTTGCAGCATGGTTGCAGCATTAGATGCAACCTAGTAAAGAACGAAGTGCAGCCAGCACAGTCTAACCGCAAATTCCAAAATGCCTTTTACAGCATGGTTGCAGCATCAGATGCAACCTAGTAAAGAACGAAGTGCAGCCAGCCCAGTCTAACCGCAAATTCCAAAAACCTTTTACAGCATGGTTGCAGCATCAGATGCAACCTAGTAAAGAACGAAGTGCAGCCAGCCCAGTCTAACCGCCAATTCCAAAATGCCTTTTGCAGCATGGTTGCAGCATCAGATGCAACCTAGTAAAGATCAAAGTGCAGCCAGCCTAGTCTAACCGCAAATTCCAAATGCCTTTTGCAGCATGGTTGCAGCATCAGATTGAACCTAGTAAAGAAAGAAGTGCAGCCAGCCAAGTCTAACCGCAAATTCCAAAATGCCTTTTGCAGCATGGTTGCAGCATCAGATGCAACCTAGTAAAGAACGAAGTGCAGCCAGCCTAGTCTAACCGCAAATTCCAAAATGCCTTTTGCAGCATGATTGCAGCATCAGATGCAACCTAGTAAAGAACGAAGTGCAGCCAGCCCAGTCTAACCGAAAATTCCAAAATGCCTTTTGCAGCATGGTTGCAGCATCAGATGCAACCTAGTAAAGAACGAAGTGCAGCCAGCCCAGTCTAACCGCAAATTCCAAAATGCCTTTTGCAGCATGGTTGCAGCATCAGATGCAACCTAGTAAAGAACGAAGTGCAGCCAGCCTAGTCTAACCGCAAATTCCAAAATGCCTTTTGCAGCATGGTTGCAGCATCAGATGCAACCTAGTAAAGAACGAAGTGCAGCCAGCCCAGTCTAACCGCAAATTCCAAAATGCCTTTTGCAGCATGGTTGCAGCATCAGATGCAACCTAGTAAAGAACGAAGTGCAGCCAGCCTAGTCTAACCGCAAATTCCAAAATGCCTTTTGCAGCATGGTTGCAGCATCAGATGCAACCTAGTAAAGAAAGAAGTGCAGCCAGCCCAGTCTAACCGCAAATTCCAAAATGCCTTTTGCAGCATGGTTGCAGCATCAGATGCAACCTAGTAAAGAACGAAGTGCAGCCAGCCTAGTCTAACCACAAATTCCAAAATGCCTTTTGCAGCATGGTTGCAGCATCAGATGCGACCTAGTAAAGAACGAAGTGCAGCCAGCCCAGTCTAACCGCAAATTCCAAAATGCCTTTTGCAGCATGATTGCAGCATCAGATGCAACCTAGTAAAGATCGAAGTGCAGCCAGCCCAGTCTAACCGAAAATTCCAAAATGCCTTTTGCAGCATGGTTGCAGCATCAGATGCAACCTAGTAAAGAACGAAGTGCAGCCAGCCCAGTCTAACCGCAAATTCCAAAATGCCTTTTGCAGCATGGTTGCAGCATCAGATGCAACCTAGTAAAGAACGAAGTGCAGCCAGCCTAGTCTAACCGCAAATTCCAAAATGCCTTTTGCAGCGTGGTTGCAGCATCAGATGCAACCTAGTAAAGAACGAAGTGCAGCCAGCCCAGTCTAACCGCAAATTCCAAATGCCTTTTGCAGCATGGTTGCAGCATCAGATGCAACCTAGTAAAGAACGAAGTGCAGCCAGCCTAGTCTAACCGCAAATTCCAAAATGCCTTTTGCAGCATGGTTGCAGCATCAGATGCAACCTAGTAAAGAACGAAGTGCAGCCAGCCCAGTCTAACCGCAAATTCCAAAATGCCTTTTGCAGCATGGTTGCAGCATCAGATGCAACCTAGTAAAGAACGAAGTGCAGCCAGCCCAGTCTAACCGCAAATTCCAAAATGCCTTTTGCAGCATGGTTGCAGCATCAGATGCAACCTAGTAAAGAACGAAGTGCAGCCAGCCTAGTCTAACCGCAAATTCCAAAATGCCTTTTGCAGCATGGTTGCAGCATCAGATGCAACCTAGTAAAGAACGAAGTGCAGCCAGCCCAGTCTAACCGCAAATTCCAAAATGCCTTTTGCAGCATGGTTGCAGCATCAGATGCAACCTAGTAAAGAACGAAGTGCAGCCAGCCTAGTCTAACCGCAAATTCCAAAATGCTTTTGCAGCATGGTTGCAGCATCAGATGCATCCTAGTAAAGAAAGAAGTGCAGCCAGCCCAGTCTAACCGCAAATTCCAAAATGCCTTTTGCAGCATGGTTGCAGCATCAGATGCAACCTAGTAAAGAACGAAGTGCAGCCAGCCTAGTCTAACCACAAATTCCGAAATGCCTTTTGCAGCATGGTTGCAGCATCAGATGCGACCTAGTAAAGAACGAAGTGCAGCCAGCCCAGTCTAACCGCAAATTCCAAAATGCCTTTTGCAGCATGATTGCAGCATCAGATGCAACCTAGTAAAGAACGAAGTGCAGCCAGCCCAGTCTAACCGAAAATTCCAAAATGCCTTTTGCAGCATGGTTGCAGCATCAGATGCAACCTAGTAAAGAACAAAGTGCAGCCAGCCCAGTCTAACCGCAAATTCCAAAATGCCTTTTGCAGCATGGTTGCAGCATCAGATGCAACCTAGTAAAGAACGAAGTGCAGCCAGCCTAGTCTAACCGCAAATTCCAAAATGCCTTTTGCAGCATGGTTGCAGCATCAGATGCAACCTAGTAAAGAACGAAGTGCAGCCAGCCCAGTCTAACCGCAAATTCCAAATGCCTTTTGCAGCATGGTTGCAGCATCAGATGCAACCTAGTAAAGAACGAAGTGCAGCCAGCCTAGTCTAACCGCAAATTCCAAAATGCCTTTTGCAGCATGGTTGCAGCATTAGATGCAACCTAGTAAAGAACGAAGTGCAGCCAGAAAAGTCTAACCGCAAATTCCAAAATGCCTTTTACAGCATGGTTGCAGCATCAGATGCAACCTAGTAAAGAACGAAGTGCAGCCAGCCCAGTCTAACCGCAAATTCCAAAAACCTTTTACAGCATGGTTGCAGCATCAGATGCAACCTAGTAAAGAACGAAGTGCAGCCAGCCCAGTCTAACCGCCAATTCCAAAATGCCTTTTGCAGCATGGTTGCAGCATCAGATGCAACCTAGTAAAGATCAAAGTGCAGCCAGCCTAGTCTAACCGCAAATTCCAAAATGCCTTTTGCAGCATGGTTGCAGCATCAGATGCAACCTAGTAAAGAACGAAGTGCAGCCAGCCTAGTCTAACCGCAAATTCCAAAATGCCTTTTGCAGCTTGGTTGCAGCATCAGATGCAACCTAGTAAAGAACGAAGTGCAGCCAGCCTAGTCTAACCGCAAATTCCAAAATGCCTTTTGCAGCATGGTTGCAGCATCAGATGCAACCTAGTAAAGAACGAAGTGCAGCCAGCCCAGTCTAACTGCAAATTCCAAAATGCCTTTTGCAGCATGGTTGCAGCATCAGATGCAACCTAGTAAAGAACGAAGTGCAGCCAGCCCAGTCTAACCGCAAATTCCAAATGCCTTTTGCAGCATGGTTGCAGCATCAGATGCAACCTAGTAAAGAAAGAAGTGCAGCCAGCCAAGTCTAACCGCAAATTCCAAAATGCCTTTTGCAGCATGGTTGCAGCATCAGATGCAACCTAGTAAAGAACGAAGTGCAGCCAGCCTAGTCTAACCGCAAATTCCAAAATGCCTTTTGCAGCATGGTTGCAGCATCAGATGCAACCTAGTAAAGAACGAAGTGCAGCCAGCCCAGTCTAACCGCAAATTCCAAAATGCCTTTTGCAGCATGGTTGCAGCATCAGATGCAACCTAGTAAAGAACGAAGTGCAGCCAGCCTAGTCTAACCGCAAATTCCAAAATGCCTTTTGCAGCATGGTTGCAGCATCAGATGCAACCTAGTAAAGAAAGAAGTGCAGCCAGCCCAGTCTAACCGCAAATTCCAAAATGCCTTTTGCAGCATGGTTGCAGCATCAGATGCAACCTAGTAAAGAACGAAGTGCAGCCAGCCTAGTCTAACCACAAATTCCAAAATGCCTTTTGCAGCATGGTTGCAGCATCAGATGCGACCTAGTAAAGAACGAAGTGCAGCCAGCCCAGTCTAACCGCAAATTCCAAAATGCCTTTTGCAGCATGATTGCAGCATCAGATGCAACCTAGTAAAGAACGAAGTGCAGCCAGCCCAGTCTAACCGAAAATTCCAAAATGCCTTTTGCAGCATGGTTGCAGCATCAGATGCAACCTAGTAAAGAACGAAGTGCAGCCAGCCCAGTCTAACCGCAAATTCCAAAATGCCTTTTGCAGCATGGTTGCAGCATCAGATGCAACCTAGTAAAGAACGAAGTGCAGCCAGCCTAGTCTAACCGCAAATTCCAAAATGCTTTTGCAGCATGGTTGCAGCATCAGATGCATCCTAGTAAAGAAAGAAGTGCAGCCAGCCCAGTCTAACCGCAAATTCCAAAATGCCTTTTGCAGCATGGTTGCAGCATCAGATGCAACCTAGTAAAGAACGAAGTGCAGCCAGCCTAGTCTAACCACAAATTCCGAAATGCCTTTTGCAGCATGGTTGCAGCATCAGATGCGACCTAGTAAAGAACGAAGTGCAGCCAGCCCAGTCTAACCGCAAATTCCAAAATGCCTTTTGCAGCATGATTGCAGCATCAGATGCAACCTAGTAAAGAACGAAGTGCAGCCAGCCAAGTCTAACCGAAAATTCCAAAATGCCTTTTGCAGCATGGTTGCAGCATCAGATGCAACCTAGTAAAGAACAAAGTGCAGCCAGCCCAGTCTATACGCAAATTCCAAAATGCCTTTTGCAGCATGGTTGCAGCATCAGATGCAACCTAGTAAAGAACGAAGTGCAGCCAGCCTAGTCTAACCGCAAATTCCAAAATGCCTTTTGCAGCATGGTTGCAGCATCAGATGCAACCTAGTAAAGAACGAAGTGCAGCCAGCCCAGTCTAACCGCAAATTCCAAATGCCTTTTGCAGCATGGTTGCAGCATCAGATGCAACCTAGTAAAGAACGAAGTGCAGCCAGCCTAGTCTAACCGCAAATTCCAAAATGCCTTTTGCAGCATGGTTGCAGCATTAGATGCAACCTAGTAAAGAACGAAGTGCAGCCAGAAAAGTCTAACCGCAAATTCCAAAATGCCTTTTACAGCATGGTTGCAGCATCAGATGCAACCTAGTAAAGAACGAAGTGCAGCCAGCCCAGTCTAACCGCAAATTCCAAAAACCTTTTACAGCATGGTTGCAGCATCAGATGCAACCTAGTAAAGAACGAAGTGCAGCCAGCCCAGTCTAACCGCCAATTCCAAAATGCCTTTTGCAGCATGGTTGCAGCATCAGATGCAACCTAGTAAAGATCAAAGTGCAGCCAGCCTAGTCTAACCGCAAATTCCAAAATGCCTTTTGCAGCATGGTTGCAGCATCAGATGCAACCTAGTAAAGAACGAAGTGCAGCCAGCCTAGTCTAACCGCAAATTCCAAAATGCCTTTTGCAGCTTGGTTGCAGCATCAGATGCAACCTAGTAAAGAACGAAGTGCAGCCAGCCTAGTCTAACCGCAAATTCCAAAATGCCTTTTGCAGCATGGTTGCAGCATCAGATGCAACCTAGTAAAGAACGAAGTGCAGCCAGCCCAGTCTAACTGCAAATTCCAAAATGCCTTTTGCAGCATGGTTGCAGCATCAGATGCAACCTAGTAAAGAACGAAGTGCAGCCAGCCCAGTCTAACCGCAAATTCCAAATGCCTTTTGCAGCATGGTTGCAGCATCAGATGCAACCTAGTAAAGAAAGAAGTGCAGCCAGCCAAGTCTAACCGCAAATTCCAAAATGCCTTTTGCAGCATGGTTGCAGCATCAGATGCAACCTAGTAAAGAACGAAGTGCAGCCAGCCTAGTCTAACCACAAATTCCAAAATGCCTTTTGCAGCATGGTTGCAGCATCAGATGCAACCTAGTAAAGAACGAAGTGCAGCCAGCCCAGTCTAACCGCAAATTCCAAAATGCCTTTTGCAGCATGGTTACAGCATCAGATGCGACCTAGTAAAGAACGAAGTGCAGCCAGCCCAGTCTAACCGCAAATTCCAAAATGCCTTTTGCAGCATGATTGCAGCATCAGATGCAACCTAGTAAAGAACGAAGTGCAGCCAGCCCAGTCTAACCGAAAATTCCAAAATGCCTTTTGCAGCATGGTTGCAGCATCAGATGCAACCTAGTAAAGAACGAAGTGCAGCCAGCCCAGTCTAACCGCAAATTCCAAATGCCTTTTGCAGCATGGTTGCAGCATCAGATGCAACCTAGTAAAGAACGAAGTGCAGCCAGCCTAGTCTAACCGCAAATTCCAAAATGCCTTTTGCAGCATGGTTGCAGCATTAGATGCAACCTAGTAAAGAACGAAGTGCAGCCAGCACAGTAAAACCGCAAATTCCAAAATGCCTTTTACAGCATGGTTGCAGCATCAGATGCAACCTAGTAAAGAACGAAGTGCAGCCAGCCCAGTCTAACCGCAAATTCCAAAAACCTTTTACAGCATGGTTGCAGCATCAGATGCAACCTAGTAAAGAACGAAGTGCAGCCAGCCCAGTCTAACCGCCAATTCCAAAATGCCTTTTGCAGCATGGTTGCAGCATCAGATGCAACCTAGTAAAGATCGAAGTGCAGCCAGCCTAGTCTAACCGCAAATTCCAAATGCCTTTTGCAGCATGGTTGCAGCATCAGATGCAACCTAGTAAAGAACGAAGTGCAGCCAGCCTAGTCGAACCGCAAATTCCAAAATGCCTTTTGCAGCATGGTTGCAGCATCAGATGCAACCTAGTAAAGAACGAAGTGCAGCCAGCCTAGTCTAACCACAAATTCCAAAATGCCTTTTGCAGCATGGTTGCAGCATCAGATGCGACCTAGTAAAGAACGAAGTGCAGCCAGCCCAGTCTAACCGCAAATTCCAAAATGCCTTTTGCAGCATGATTGCAGCATCAGATGCAACCTAGTAAAGAACGAAGTGCAGCCAGCCCAGTCTAACCGAAAATTCCAAAATGCCTTTTGCAGCATGGTTGCAGCATCAGATGCAACCTAGTAAAGAACGAAGTGCAGCCAGCCCAGTCTAACCGCAAATTCCAAAATGCCTTTTGCAGCATGGTTGCAGCATCAGATGCAACCTAGTAAAGAACGAAGTGCAGCCAGCCTAGTCTAACCGCAAATTCCAAAATGCCTTTTGCAGCATGGTTGCAGCATCAGATGCAACCTAGTAAAGAACGAAGTGCAGCCAGCCCAGTCTAACCGCAAATTCCAAAAACCTTTTACAGCATGGTTGCAGCATCAGATGCAACCTAGTAAAGAACGAAGTGCAGCCAGCCCAGTCTAACCGCCAATTCCAAAATGCCTTTTGCAGCATGGTTGCAGCATCAGATGCAACCTAGTAAAGATCAAAGTGCAGCCAGCCTAGTCTAACCGCAAATTCCAAAATGCCTTTTGCAGCATGGTTGCAGCATCAGATGCAACCTAGTAAAGAACGAAGTGCAGCCAGCCTAGTCTAACCGCAAATTCCAAAATGCCTTTTGCAGCTTGGTTGCAGCATCAGATGCAACCTAGTAAAGAACGAAGTGCAGCCAGCCTAGTCTAACCGCAAATTCCAAAATGCCTTTTGCAGCATGGTTGCAGCATCAGATGCAACCTAGTAAAGAACGAAGTGCAGCCAGCCCAGTCTAACTGCAAATTCCAAAATGCCTTTTGCAGCATGGTTGCAGCATCAGATGCAACCTAGTAAAGAACGAAGTGCAGCCAGCCCAGTCTAACCGCAAATTCCAAATGCCTTTTGCAGCATGGTTGCAGCATCAGATGCAACCTAGTAAAGAAAGAAGTGCAGCCAGCCAAGTCTAACCGCAAATTCCAAAATGCCTTTTGCAGCATGGTTGCAGCATCAGATGCAACCTAGTAAAGAACGAAGTGCAGCCAGCCTAGTCTAACCACAAATTCCAAAATGCCTTTTGCAGCATGGTTGCAGCATCAGATGCAACCTAGTAAAGAACGAAGTGCAGCCAGCCCAGTCTAACCGCAAATTCCAAAATGCCTTTTGCAGCATGGTTACAGCATCAGATGCGACCTAGTAAAGAACGAAGTGCAGCCAGCCCAGTCTAACCGCAAATTCCAAAATGCCTTTTGCAGCATGATTGCAGCATCAGATGCAACCTAGTAAAGAACGAAGTGCAGCCAGCCCAGTCTAACCGAAAATTCCAAAATGCCTTTTGCAGCATGGTTGCAGCATCAGATGCAACCTAGTAAAGAACGAAGTGCAGCCAGCCCAGTCTAACCGCAAATTCCAAATGCCTTTTGCAGCATGGTTGCAGTATCAGATGCAACCTAGTAAAGAACGAAGTGCAGCCAGCCTAGTCTAACCGCAAATTCCAAAATGCCTTTTGCAGCATGGTTGCAGCATTAGATGCAACCTAGTAAAGAACGAAGTGCAGCCAGCACAGTAAAACCGCAAATTCCAAAATGCCTTTTACAGCATGGTTGCAGCATCAGATGCAACCTAGTAAAGAACGAAGTGCAGCCAGCCCAGTCTAACCGCAAATTCCAAAAACCTTTTACAGCATGGTTGCAGCATCAGATGCAACCTAGTAAAGAACGAAGTGCAGCCAGCCCAGTCTAACCGCAAATTCCAAATGCCTTTTGCAGCATGGTTGCAGCATCAGATGCAACCTAGTAAAGAAAGAGGTGCAGCCAGCCCAGTCTAACCGCAAATTCCAAAATGCCTTTTGCAGCATGATTGCAGCATCAGATGCAACCTAGTAAAGAACGAAGTGCAGCCAGCCCAGTCTAACTGAAAATTCCAAAATGCCTTTTGTAGCATGGTTGCAGCATCAGATGCAACCTAGTAAAGAACGAAGTGCAGCCAGCCCAGTCTAACCGCAAATTCCAAAATGCCTTTTGCAGCATGGTTGCAGCATCAGATGCAACCTAGTAAAGAACGAAGTGCAGCCAGCCTAGTCTAACCGCAAATTCCAAAATGCCTTTTGCAGCATGGTTGCAGCATCAGATGCAACCTAGTAAAGAACGAAGTGCAGCCAGCCCAGTCTAACCGCAAATTCCAAATGCCTTTTGCAGCATGGTTGCAGCATCAGATGCAACCTAGTAAAGAACGAAGTGCAGCCAGCCTAGTCTAACCGCAAATTCCAAAATGCCTTTTGCAGCATGGTTGCACCATTAGATGCAACCTAGTAAAGAACGAAGTGCAGCCAGCACAGTCTAACCGCAAATTCCAAAATGCCTTTTACAGCATGGTTGCAGCATCAGATGCAACCTAGTAAAGAACGAAGTGCAGCCAGCCCAGTCTAACCGCAAATTCCAAAAACCTTTTACAGCATGGTTGCAGCATCAGATGCAACCTAGTAAAGAACGAAGTGCAGCCAGCCCAGTCTAACCGCCAATTCCAAAATGCCTTTTGCAGCATGGTTGCAGCATCAGATGCAACCTAGTAAAGAACGAAGTGCAGCCAGCCTAGTCTAACCGCAAATTCCAAAATGCCTTTTGCAGCATGGTTGCAGCATTAGATGCAACCTAGTAAAGAACGAAGTGCAGCCAGCACAGTCTAACCGCAAATTCCAAAATGCCTTTTACAGCATGGTTGCAGCATCAGATGCAACCTAGTAAAGAACGAAGTGCAGCCAGCCCAGTCTAACCGCAAATTCCAAAAACCTTTTACAGCATGGTTGCAGCATCAGATGCAACCTAGTAAAGAACGAAGTGCAGCCAGCCCAGTCTAACCGCCAATTCCAAAATGCCTTTTGCAGCATGGTTGCAGCATCAGATGCAACCTAGTAAAGATCAAAGTGCAGCCAGCCTAGTCTAACCGCAAATTCCAAAATGCCTTTTGCAGCATGGTTGCAGCATCAGATGCAACCTAGTAAAGAACGAAGTGCAGCCAGCCTAGTCTAACCGCAAATTCCAAAATGCCTTTTGCAGCTTGGTTGCAGCATCAGATGCAACCTAGTAAAGAACGAAGTGCAGCCAGCCTAGTCTAACCGCAAATTCCAAAATGCCTTTTGCAGCATGGTTGCAGCATCAGATGCAACCTAGTAAAGAACGAAGTGCAGCCAGCCCAGTCTAACTGCAAATTCCAAAATGCCTTTTGCAGCATGGTTGCAGCATCAGATGCAACCTAGTAAAGAACGAAGTGCAGCCAGCCCAGTCTAACCGCAAATTCCAAATGCCTTTTGCAGCATGGTTGCAGCATCAGATGCAACCTAGTAAAGAAAGAGGTGCAGCCAGCCAAGTCTAACCGCAAATTCCAAAATACCTTTTGCAGCATGGTTGCAGCATCAGATGCAACCTAGTAAAGAACGAAGTGCAGCCAGCCCAGTCTAACCGCAAATTCCAAAATGCCTTTTGCAGCATGATTGCAGCATCAGATGCAACCTAGTCAAGAACGAAGTGCAGCCAGCCCAGTCTAACCGAAAATTCCAAAATGCCTTTTGCAGCATGGTTGCAGCATCAGATGCAACCTAGTAAAGAACGAAGTGCAGCCAGCCCAGTCTAACCGCAAATTCCAAATGCCTTTTGCAGCATGGTTGCAGCATCAGATGCAACCTAGTAAAGAAAGAGGTGCAGCCAGCCAAGTCTAACCGCAAATTCCAAAATGCCTTTTGCAGCATGGTTACAGCATCAGATGCGACCTAGTAAAGAACGAAGTGCAGCCAGCCCAGTCTAACCGCAAATTCCAAAATGCCTTTTGCAGCATGATTGCAGCATCAGATGCAACCTAGTCAAGAACGAAGTGCAGCCAGCCCAGTCTAACCGAAAATTCCAAAATGCCTTTTGCAGCATGGTTGCAGCATCAGATGCAACCTAGTAAAGAACGAAGTGCAGCCAGCCCAGTCTAACCGCAAATTCCAAAATGCCTTTTGCAGCATGGTTGCAGCATCAGATGCAACCTAGTTAAGAACGAAGTGCAGCCAGCCTAGTCTAACCGCAAATTCCAAAATGCCTTTTGCAGCATGGTTGCAGCATCAGATGCAACCTAGTAAAGAACGAAGTGCAGCCAGCCCAGTCTAACCGCAAATTCCAAATGCCTTTTGCAGCATGGTTGCAGCATCAGATGCAACCTAGTAAAGAACGAAGTGCAGCCAGCCTAGTCTAACCGCAAATTCCAAAATGCCTTTTGCAGCATGATTGCAGCATTAGATGCAACCTAGTAAAGAACGAAGTGCAGCCAGCACAGTAAAACCGCAAATTGCAAAATGCCTTTTACAGCATGGTTGCAGCATCAGATGCAACCTAGTAAAGAACGAAGTGCAGCCAGCCCAGTCTAACCGCAAATTCCAATAACCTTTTACAGCATGGTTGCAGCATCAGATGCAACCTAGTAAAGAACGAAGTGCAGCCAGCCCAGTCTAACCGCCAATTCCAAAATGCCTTTTGCAGCATGGTTGCAGCATCAGATGCAACCTAGTAAAGATCGAAGTGCAGCCAGCCTAGTCTAACCGCAAATTCCAAATGCCTTTTGCAGCATGGTTGCAGCATCAGATGCAACCTAGTAAAGAACGAAGTGCAGCCAGCCTAGTCTAACCGCAAATTCCAAAATGCCTTTTGCAACATGGTTGCAGCATCAGATGCAACCTAGTAAAGAACGAAGTGCAGCCAGCCTAGTCTAACCACAAATTCCAAAATGCCTTTTGCAGCATGGTTGCAGCATCAGATGCGACCTAGTAAAGAACGAAGTGCAGCCAGCCCAGTCTAACCGCAAATTCCAAAATGCCTTTTGCAGCATGATTGCAGCATCAGATGCAACCTAGTAAAGAACGAAGTGCAGCCAGCCCAGTCTAACCGAAAATTCCAAAATGCCTTTTGCAGCATGTTTGCAGCATCAGATGCAACCTAGTAAAGAACGAAGTGCAGCCAGCCCAGTCTAACCGCAAATTCCAAAATGCCTTTTGCAGCATGGTTGCAGCATCAGATGCAACCTAGTAAAGAACGAAGTGCAGCCAGCCTAGTCTAACCGCAAATTGCAAAATGCCTTTTGCAGCATGGTTGCAGCATCAGATGCAACCTAGTAAAGAACGAAGTGCAGCCAGCCCAGTCTAACCGCAAATTCCAAATGCCTTTTGCAGCATGGTTGCAGCATCAGATGCAACCTAGTAAAGAACGAAGTGCAGCCAGCCTAGTCTAACCGCAAATTCCAAAATGCATTTTGCAGCATGGTTGCAGCATTAGATGCAACCTAGTAAAGAACGAAGTGCAGCCAGCAGAGTCTAACCGCAAATTCCAAAATGCCTTTTACAGCATGGTTGCAGCATCAGATGCAACCTAGTAAAGAACGAAGTGCAGCCAGCCCAGTCTAACCGCAAATTCCAAAAACCTTTTACAGCATGGTTGCAGCATCAGATGCAACCTAGTAAAGAACGAAGTGCAGCCAGCCCAGTCTAACCGCCAATTCCAAAATGCCTTTTGCAGCATGGTTGCAGCATCAGATGCAACCTAGTAAAGATCGAAGTGCAGCCAGCCTAGTCTAACCGCAAATTCCAAAATGCCTTTTGCAGCATGGTTGCAGCATCAGATGCAACCTAGTAAAGAACGAAGTGCAGCCAGCCCAGTCTAACCGAAAATTCCAAAATGCCTTTTGCAGCATGGTTGCAGCATCAGATGCAACCTAGTAAAGAACGAAGTGCAGCCAGCCTAGTCTAACCGCAAATTCCAAAATGCCTTTTGCAGCATGGTTGCAGCATCAGATGCAACCTAGTAAAGAACGAAGTGCAGCCAGCCCAGTCTAACCGCAAATTCCGAATGCCTTTTGCAGCATGGTTGCAGCATCAGATGCAACCTAGTAAAGAACGAAGTGCAGCCAGCCTAGTCTAACCGCAAATTCCAAAATGCCTTTTGCAGCATGGTTGCAGCATTAGATGCAACCTAGTAAAGAACGAAGTGCAGCCAGCACAGTCTAACCGCAAATTCCAAAATGCCTTTTACAGCATGGTTGCAGCATCAGATGCAACCTAGTAAAGAACGAAGTGCAGCCAGCCCAGTCTAACCGCAAATTCCAAAAACCTTTTACAGCATGGTTGCAGCATCAGATGCAACCTAGTAAAGAACGAAGTGCAGCCAGCCCAGTCTAACCGCCAATTCCAAAATGCCTTTTGCAGCATGGTTGCAGCATCAGATGCAACCTAGTAAAGATCGAAGTGCAGCCAGCCTAGTCTAACCGCAAATTCCAAATGCCTTTTGCAGCATGGTTGCAGCATCAGATGCAACCTAGTAAAGAACGAAGTGCAGCCAGCCTAGTCTAACCGCAAATTCCAAAATGCCTTTTGCAGCATGGTTGCAGCATCAGATGCAACCTAGTAAAGAACGAAGTGCAGCCAGCCTAGTCTAACCGCAAATTCCAAAATGCCTTTTGCAGCATGGTTGCAGCATCAGATGCAACCTAGTAAAGAACGAAGTGCAGCCAGCCCAGTCTAACTGCAAATTCCAAAATGCCTTTTGCAGCATGGTTGCAGCATCAGATGCAACCTAGTAAAGAACGAAGTGCAGCCAGCCTAGTCTAACCGCAAATTCCAAAATGCCTTTTGCAGCATGGTTGCAGCATCAGGTGCAACCTAGTAAAGAACGAAGTGCAGCCAGCCTAGTCTAACCGCAAATTCCAAAATGCCTTTTGCAGCATGGTTGCAGCATCAGATGCAACCTAGTAAAGAACGAAGTGCAGCCAGCCTAGTCTAACCGCAATTTCCAAAATACCTTTTACAACATGGTTGCAGCATCAGATGCAACCTAGTAAAGAACGAAGTGCAGCCAGCCCAGTCTAACCACAAATTCCAAAATGCCTTTTGCAGCATGGTTGCAGCATCAGATGCAACCTAGTAAAGAACGAAGTGCAGCCAGCCCAGTCTAACCGCAAATTCCAAAAACCTTTTACAGTATGGTTGCAGCATCAGATGCAACCTAGTAAAGAACGAAGTGCAGCCAGCCCAGTCTAACCGCAAATTCCAAAATGCCTTTTGCAGCATGGTTGCAGCATCAGATGCAACCTAGTAAAGAACGAAGTGCAGCCAGCCTAGTCTAACCGCAAATTCCAAAATGCCTTTTGCAGCATGGTTGCAGCATCAGATACAACCTAGTAAAGAACGAAGTGCAGCCAGCCTAGTCTAACCGCAAATTCCAAAATGCCTTTTGCAGCATGGTTGCAGCATCAGATGCAACGTAAGAAAGAACGAAGTGCAGCCAGCCTAGTCTAACCGCAGATTCCAAAATGCCTTTTGCAGCATGGTTGCAGCATCCGATGCAACCTAGTAAAGAACGAAGTGCAGCCAGCCTAGTCTAACCGCAAATTTCAAAATTCCTTTTGCAGCATGGTTGCAGCATCAGATGCAACCTAGTAAAGAACGAAGTGCAGCCAGCCCAGTCTAACCGCAAATTCCAAAATGCCTTTAGCAGCATGGTTGCAGCATCAGATGCAACCTAGTAAAGAACGAAGTGCAGCCAGCCCAGTCTAACCGCAAATTCCAAAATGCCTTTTGCAGCATGGTTGCAGCATCAGATGCAACCTAGTAAAGAACGAAGTGCAGCCAGCCCAGTCTAACCGCAAATTCCAAAATGCCTTTTGCAGCATGGTTGCAGCATCAGATGCAACCTAGTAAAGAACGAAGTGCAGCCAGCCTAGTCTAACCGCAAATTCCAAAATGCCTTTTGCAGCATGGTTGCAGCATCAGATACAACCTAGTAAGGAACGAAGTGCAGCCAGCCTAGTCTAACCGCAAATTCCAAAATGCCTTTTGCAGCATGGTTGCAGCATCAGATGCAACGTAAGAAAGAACGAAGTGCAGCCAGCCTAGTCTAACCGCAGATTCCAAAATGCCTTTTGCAGCATGGTTGCAGCATCCGATGCAACCTAGTAAAGAACGAAGTGCAGCCAGCCTAGTCTAACCGCAAATTTCAAAATTCCTTTTGCAGCATGGTTGCAGCATCAGATGCAACCTAGTGAAGAACGAAGTGCAGTCAGCACAGTCTAACCGCAAATTCCAAAATGCCTTTAGCAGCATGGTTGCAGCATCAGATGCAACCTAGTAAAGAACGAAGTGCAGCCAGCCCAGTCTAACCGCAAATTCCAAAATGCCTTTTGCAGCATGGTTGCAGCATCAGATGCAACCTAGTAAAGAACGAAGTGCAGCCAGCCTAGTCTAACCGCAAATTCCAAAATGCCTTTAGCAGCATGGTTGCAGAATCAGATGCAACCTAGTAAAGAACGAAGTGCAGCCAGCCCAGTCTAACCGCAAATTCCAAAATGCCTTTTGCAGCATGGTTGCAGCATCAGATACAACCTAGTAAAGAACGAAGTGCAGCCAGCCTAGTCTAACCGCAAATTCCAAATTCCTTTTGAAAAAAAAAACTTTCTAGTGAGGAATAATTGCCTTTTTAAGCTGGTTCGTGAATCTCCGCTAGTATGATGGTGAAAGTTTATTACAAAAACAAATTTATGAAAACAAAAAAGAATAGCATGAAACCAGCATAGTTGAAAACCTAAATCAAGAAAGTTACAGCCCCCACTTTGAACAACAAGGAAAATCCTATTTTTTTTATTTGTCGCTAGTTGGGCAGTTGAACATAATGAAGAGGAGACTAAAGGCTGATTTTAAAAGCTAATTTTTACATCTACATCCTTTTTGTAAGTAACAAAAGATAATATTAAAACATAAGACTATTTTTGACAAAAACTGCACCTTCATATATGAGATTTTACAAGATTTTATAAGATGTTATAACACACGCATCTCGTGAAAAGTTACTTTTCGGGAGGTATGGCGTCGAATTATATTCTAGCGAAAACGCTAGAAGAAAGAGGTAATAAAGCAAAAACCATGAATATATTTATAAGTAATCTTAGAAACAAGATAATGGTTATAAACTATAGAAACACCCTAAGTCATAAAAAAAGAGAACTCAGCCTAGAATAACGTCAGGTGAGGTTGAAAAGCAGCGCTTATTACCTCCCCCCCAAATAAAAAAGAACAATTCTCACGGTTTCTACAAAAGAGTATAGTGCAGTAAATGCACTGGTCGTAGGCCAGGACAGCCAAACACAGCAAGCAAAGCGAGTTGAAGTGGGCGGCGAAATAGTGCTTCGCGTAGTGCTTGCTAAACCAAGCACTATGCGAAGGTTTCTTTTTAAAATGGCTAAATTATGTGATGATTTTTATACTACAGTTCAGTGATCTAAAATATAAAAATCATGTTTATAATCTATAGAATATTTATAATCACGTTTATCTTTTTTTTTCTTCAGTAGTTTTATCAGTAGCTTAAATTTTTGTCTTCCTTTGTTCGTCGTTATTCTCTTGTTGAAACTGTTCTAATTTCTAATCATATATGCATACATTGGAGGTATATTTATTTAATTCATCCTCGACCTTTCTATTTAGATTACTATATCATCATATCTATTTTGCTATTATATCTTCATTTTGATTATGTTTTTTAGTTTTTAAAACATGTTCATTTTCTTATGAACAAGATGAAACTACTCCAGGAACATGGCCACTTGATTGCCTTAGATCCACTCTTGACTGTATAAAGGGGATTTCAAGAAAACCATATCTTTAGAGCGAGAACACAAAGCCTATCCAGGAAGGGAGGGGGGTTAAGGATTTGACCCCCCCCCCCAAAAAAAAAAAAATGTTTGTCCGACTTTTACAACAAATACGAACATAAAAAAATTGTTAATGCGTTTTTTAAGATTTTTGTTAACTACCCCCCCCCACCCCCAGAAAAAGTCTTGAATACGGCCCTGTATGAGCATAACCTTTTTTTTTTTTTTTACAGAGCCCCTTGACCCTAATGAAGAATAAGAAACATATGAATAATTAATGGATAATACAGAATAAAAAGAATAATAATAATAATAATAAACTAATGAATAATAAGAATAAGAAACGAATGAATAATAATGAATAAAAATAATAATACGGAATAAAAGGAATAATAATAATAATAAAATAGTGAATAATATGGATGAGAAAAAATAACCTCTTCCAAATGTTTGTCCCTCACTTCCTTTGCTTGGCGTATCCTACTTCTAAGCCACTGTGACCGAGCAGCAACAAGCGCAATGTGTGCAGGAATCTTGGTTTCATCATCACCAACAACAAATTCAACATCACAGAATTGACCACTCTCCAAAAGACGTCCAAAGTCATCATGAAGGGTACATTTGGGGTAGCAGGAAAACTAAAATATTCAAAGATTTGAATTTTTCTAGTGCCTTTTATTAAATCAAAATAATATCGTAGTACTGGATCGAAAATACAGCTAGACAGTATAATAGTAAAATACTGTACTGGCATGTAAATAAATTGAGATAAACACAACTAGTGATAAGGAAATGGTTAAAGAGAGTTGGGTAGAACATTTTGAGAATGAGCGAAACCGAGATTGAGCTGCAGGAAAAGATATAGAGGATACTGAAAAAGTTTGCGATACATCGGATGTGACGGGTGATTTGTGTTGTGAAGAAGAATTGGCAGCAGTACTAAAAGGATTAAAAATAATAATACTCCAGGTGCTGACAGTGTGTTAAATAGGTTTCTTAAATATGGAGGCTCTGAGGTTAGAAATAAGTTACTGAAGATTATGAATCTGATTTTTGAAAAAGGGGAAGTACTTAGCGATTATACAAAAATCTTAAATAAACCACTGTACAAGAAAGGTGATAAGAGTGAGTGCGGTAATTATCGAGGCATTAGTCTGGCCTCTGTAGGTAGCAAATTACTTAGTAATATGATACATTTTAGACTGAGAGACGATGTACAAAAAATTTTAAGAGAAGAACAGTGCGGTTTCAGAAAAGGTAGAGGATGTGACGACCAAACTTTCACTCTTAGGTTAATATTTGAGAAGTGCCTCAGTTGTCAAACACCTTTGGTCCTCAGTTTTATAAATTATCAGTAAGCGTTCTATTCTGCTGAAAGAGAAGCTTAAGCAAAGGTCTTATCCTTGTATGGTATACCAGACAAATACATTAAAGTGATTAGTGCTATGTACGAGAATAACACTGTTGCTGGAAGATAGGAAATCAGGTTAGCAGCTGGTTTCGTATTAAATCAGGAGTTAAGCATGGTTGTGTTTTATCGCTCTTTATATGGATCAGCTTGATGGATTTTGTATTAAAAAGTGTATGAAAGGCAATGGGAGACCACGGAATCGAATAGAGAGGAAAAACTCTCTTGAACTTAGATTATACTGACGACTTAATAGAATAGAATAGAATAGAATAGGTTTTATTTGCACAATCTTTCGTAGTCATAAAACTAAATGGCGCTTGTGCTTACAAAAAAGAAAAAATGATTAAATCAAACGACAAAAAAAAATCAGAAGGCAAATAGTTTAAAATCAACAATTGTTATACTTTGATACAAAGAAAGGGATGAATGAGTTGGAAAAACGATTTGTGCGTGAAGGAGGTGCTGCTAATCTGTCAAATTTCTTCAACCTAGTACTTCGATGTTTCACTAAAACTGGTGGTAGTATCGATCTGTATTTATCACTTCTGAGAAGACATTGGCCAAATTCAAGGATCAAACTGAGACGACGCTCTTGAAGAGAGGGAATTTGTAAAGTGGATAATGCTAACTTATATTCGGTAAAAGCATCGCACAATATTACTTTGACTGCTCTTTTTTGTATTGACGCAAGCTGGTCACTTAGGTAAATAGTGTTATTGACTTGTGGGCCCCATACGGGACATGCATACTCTAAAATTGGTCGAATGTAAGTAAGATAGGCTATCCTTAGTTGTGTCACTGAAAAACCAAATCGACGCATTAGTATAAGTGTCCGCATCGCACTATTTGCCTTTTTGATAATTGTATCGACATGGAGGCTGAAAGAGCAGTCGATGCTAAACTTGACACCAAGCACTACTGCCGAAGATTCACTAGGATAAGGAGGAGGAGGGCACACAAAGTCTCTCTTCAGGGGATTAAAGCGAAGGATTTTAGTCTTTCCTTCGTTGATTTGGAGGCTGTTCGCAGTACATTCATCTTTGAAGTTTTTGATTATTTCGTTACAGAATTGGGGGACAGCCTCAGACTTCTCAACAATGTACTTCAGTAGGACTGACAAGTCGTCTACATACTTAAATCTTTCTTCATAGCCGGAAAGGATGAAATTTATCACTGCCAAAAACAGTAGACTAGCGAGCTTAGTACCTTGTGGGGCTCCGCATGTAAGCTCGACCCATTCGGAGTCGGTATCTCCTGGGAAAAGACTGTAAACGCACTGATAGCGGGCTTGTAAAAAATTGATCACTAAAAGGAGAATATGTTTTTGCGCACCCATGGTGCGTAGATTTGTGATAGCAAATTTTAGAAGTTTTACGAGTTCAGGTTGCTAGATTAAGCTTGAAAACAAATATTAAGAAGAGTAAGTCACTAAGGCTACGAATAAGTGAAGATGAAAAGGTGACTTTGGGTAACAAAAGATTGATCAGGTGGGTAGTTTCACATAGCTTGGTAGTATTTTTTAGTAAAGACGGTGAAGATTTTGAAATTAGAATAGCCAAGTCTCAGGGTGTTTTTTCACAACTAAAAAAAAACTCCTAAAGAATAGAAAGATGAGTGCACAAACCAAAATTAGAATATTGGAAGCTACAGTGATGACAGTGGTCAAATATGTGTCTGAAGCATAGGTGCTCCGAAAAGCGGACGAAGATTTGCTAGATATTTTCCAGAGAAATTGCCTACGGATTGTTCTGGGTACCCGGCTGACTGACCGTATTTCAAACAGTAGGCTTCATGCAAAGGTGGCTCAATTCCATTTTTTAAGGCCATAATAAGAAAAAAGTTGAGATGGCTAGGGCAAGTTCTAAGGATAAAGGATGATAGATTGCCAAAGATTGTCCTTTTCGACGAGCCGTCTAGGGCTAAACAGAAAACAATTCGTTCGCGGTTGGGGTGGGATGATGTCATAAAGAAAGATTTGAAGGTAATGCGAACTTCCTAGGAGGGCGTAAAGAGGGAGGCTTTGAGTAGGTTGGGTTGGAAGAGGACCGTGCGTAGCTTTTGCCTCAGGCGGCTTGGTGCTGCGGTGAGTTGTTAGTAGTAGTAGTGCTGCATAGCAACATGGTAAAATAGTAACAAACGGTACTAATAATAACCATAGTACCATATGCTACCTTTCATTTGATCTTGATTCATTCAGTTAACTACTTCCCTGGTCAACCTAAATAATCAATTCCTTCAGCATAGGAACAAAGGATCAGATTCATACATAGCCATCAGTCGGCCTACCCCTCGAAAATTTTCACTCCCCTCCCTCAAAAACTTGAAGAATTTGGGCCTACAATCATACCTTTGGAGGGTTGGAAATTATTTTGTAGCTAAAATTTTGGCTCTACAAGCCCAAATATACTCACAGTTCTTTGGAACGAAAATGCTCCATTTATTAATAGCTTTATAATTAAATCCACAGATTTATCAGGACCCTGTCCAAGCGAACACAGACGTGCATCTTGGCCATGGTGAAGTGAAGGAGGGAAAGGGGCAAAGAAAAACAAAGGAATAGGCATACTATATGGGAAGTTTGCTTTACTGCCCTATAATGAAAACAATGTACATGTCGGAATTTTGGGAAAGGAGGCCTGACAATAGAACTCTGCCCTTTCCCAGCCCACATGTCTATTTCTATAACCTAGTAGGGCTTGAAAAGCCCCACGTGGGAAATGCATAAACTAAATTTTATCAAATTTACTGCCATTTGACTACCAATCGTTCATTTAAAGAAAAGGAAGAAGAATCAGCTTTGCGGATTTACAGAAATAAGGAATTCCATGATCTCAGAAAGCATATCAAAATCGAAAAATAATCAGACAGTTCGTGGCAACGAACTGTAGTAAGGAGCGACCCGGCTCAATAGAAACCAAAACTCTAAAAAAATGGAATTTTGATACCAATAGCTACATCAAAAGAATCGAATTTTAATGCTGATTTTAAATATATAAGTTTCATCAAGTTTACTCTTACGCATCAGAAGTTACGAGCCTGAGAAAATTTGCGTTATTTTAGAAAATAGGGAGAAACACCACCTAAAAGTCATAGAATCTTAACGAAAATTACACCATCAGATTCAGCGTATCAGAGAACCATACTGTAGAAGTTTCAAGCTCCTATCTACAAAAATGTGGAATTTTGTATTTTTTGCCAGAAGGTAGATCACGGATGCGTGTTTATTTGTTTGTTTTTTGTTGTTTTTTTCCCAGGGGAAATCGTATCGACCCAGTTGTCCTAGAATGTTGCGAGAGAGCTCATTCTAACGGAAATGAAAAGTTCTAGTGCCCTATTTAAGTGACCAAAAAATTGGAGGGCACCTAGGCCCCCTCCCACGCTAATTATTTTCCTAAAGTCAACGGATCAAAATTATGAGATAGCCATTTTATTCAGCGTAGTCGAAAAACCTTATAACTATGTCTTTGGAAACGACTTACTCCTCCACAGTCCCCGTGGGAGGGGCTACAAGTTACAAACTCTGACCAGTGCTTACATATATTAATGGTTATTGGGAAGTGTACAGGCGTTTCAGGAGGATTTTTTGGTTGGGGGGGGGGGGGGGGGTTGAGAAGAGGGGGATATACTGGGGGAACTTTCCATCGAGGAATTTGTCATGGGGGAAGAAAATTTCCATGAAGGGAGCGCAGGATTTACTAGCATTATTTAAAAAAAAACAATGAAAAAATAAATATGAAAAAGTTCTTTTCAGCTGGAAGTAAGGAGCAGCATTAAAACTTAAAACGAACAGAAATTATTACCCATATGAGGGGCTCACCTCCTCCTAATACCTCGCTCTTTGCGCTAAAGTATTTTTAGTAATGTCAACTATTTATTCAACGGCTTTTGTGATTCAGGGGTCATTCTTAATGAATTGGGACAAAATTTAAGATTTAGTGTAAAGAGAGAGGTACTGACGAGGGGGCGAACCCTCTCATATGTGTAATAAAAACATGAGAATAAAAAATTCTTTACGTAAGCTAATTTATAAGTTACGTATATCTTTTACTAATAAGAAGATTCGTAAAAAATTAAAAGTTCTAGTTGCCTTTTTAATTAACCAAGAAATTGGAGGGCAACTAGGCTTCCTCCCCCGCTCTTTTTTTCTCAAAATCATGCAATCACAATTATGAGAAAGCCATTTAGCCAAAAAAAAAAAATATGCAAATTTCGTTTTAATTATTCCTCTGCGGAGAGCCAAAATCAAAACATGCATTGATTCAAAAACGTTCAGAAATTAAATAAAAAAACAAGTTTTTTTAACGGAAAGTAAGGAGCGACATTAAAACTTAAAACAAACAGAAATTACTTCGTATATGAAAAGGGCTGCTTCCTCATCAACGCCCCGCTCTTTACGCTAAAGTTTTTTACTGTTTTAAAAAGAAGAGTTGAGAGAAAGAGTTGAGCTAAACAAACTTTAGCGTAAAGAGTGGGGCGTTGATGAGGAAGCAGCCCCTTTCATATACGAAGTAATTCCTGTTCGTTTTAAGTTTTAATGTCGCTCCTTACTTTCAGTTGAAAAAACTTGTTTTTTTTATTTAATTAAAATAAAGAAGATATCCATAAATTCAAATACACAGAGGGCACAAAGGATACAAGAATTGGAGAGAAAGAAAGTTACACAATCAAATACAGAACAAACTAATTTCAATTGCTGTTGACTTTAAAGATATAAGAATTGGTATGATGGGGACAGATACCTTCTCGGGACATACTTTAGCCTTTAGACTCATCCCTGAAAGTTTCATTTTCCTAACCTAACCCCTTTCCCAGGTAGCCAAAAGTCAATCAACTAGAATTTTACCACTGAGCAAAAGGATTTGTTAAAATAGGAACTAAAATACTCTTTTCATTAGTTGGTTTGGATGACTTGATTGAAATGACCTTAAAATTCCTTTTCGTGCTTAAATAACCATAAAACACGAATTCCTTTGATATTTTATATACAAAAAAAACTACTCATAGTCTTTCATAGATTTTCATAGGCACGTTTAGTGCTCGAAAACATGGCTAAGGTATTTCTTAATATACCCGAATTATAGCCCTTTAACAGGATTTATATCCCAAACTTTCTGAACAAAACTATTTCCCTTAGATCCGCACATCCAGCGAAGTTTCTGGGTACATCCCTGACTGCATATGCTACAAAATTTAAGCAATACTCAAACCTGAAAGCGATACATTTCGCCAGAGCGGATGTTGTTGTCAACTGTCCCTCCGAAGACGAACATGGCATCACCTATGGCAGCTGCCGCGTGAAAAACTCGACCACTGGGAATATGAGAATCATTTGATGGCACAATACTTTCCCAAGTTTGAGTATCCAAATCGTAACTGTAAATTAGCATTATCAGGAATTAATACACTTCAAAAGAGAAACGAATCCGTTCAATTAGTCACTTTTCGGATTCGGCTATATGTTTGGAGCAATTGCAATCATCGTGGCCAATGGCTATAACTCGCTTTAAAGTGTATTGTTCAAAGATAGAAACATATTTCCGATAATAGAATGAATGATTCTTGCAATGTCTGGGCGAATTGTCAAATGAATTGCCCTGCAGTTTTAAATGAACTAGGGTATTGTAGCAGCAATGGCGGTTCTAGTCTCTCTTGCGCCAAGGGCAAAATCATGATTAGCCCCCCCCCCCCCCATCTTCTAAAAAATTGTTCATTTGTTAATATGATTATCTATACTTCATAAATTAATCAATGATTTATTTTTTAATTAATTAGTTTACTATTTAAATTACCGTAATATATAAGGTAATATAATAATTACCTTAATTTAATTATTTTGCTTATGATTGTTTAACTAATAAAAACAATTTTTCATTTGAATACAAAATGAGAGTACTTTTCAAACGTAAAATTCAAATTTTACTAATTGCCTTCAAAATAAACTTTATTTTTTTCAATTTAATTTCAAGTTTAATTTCTTGCTGATTTTTCGCCCTTTTTTCTCAATATAGTCACAACTGCTATAAAACTTAAATAACCACCCATGGAATAGTTTTCGTTAAAAATTTAATCGAGTTCCACCATCTTTTCAGGATATATGTTGTATCCGGATCCGGCTATATTTTGGAGCAATCGGAATCACCATTGACTATTACTTTAATTGGCTTTGGAGTGTGTTGCTCAAAGATACGACCGCATTTTAGATAGTAGAAGAAATGAGTCATATAATGTCTAAACGTATTGTTAAATGAATTGCCTTGCAGAGTTAAATAAACTAGGGTATTGTGCCAGCAAAGGTGGTTCTGGCCTCTCTTGCGCCAGGGGCAAAATCTTGATTAGCACCTCCATCCCTTCCTGTCTCCCACAAAATTTTCATTCAGTAGCAAAAATATTTTGAGTTTGCTAATTAATCAATAATTTCTTTTTTGATTAATTAGTTTATTATCTTAATTTTTTAATTACTACTAACTATTTTAATTTGGCTATTTTAATTATTGTCATTCAATTAACAAAAATAATTTATACTCCACTAAAAATAAATTTGAGAATGCTTTTCACCCGTAAAAATTCAAATGTTACTAATCGCCTTCAAAAATAAAGTTAAACCTTTTTAAAGCTGTTTGGTGGTATATGTTTTTAGCTTAATTTTTGCTAATTTAACCCTTTTTTCAAATTAGTACCCACTACTAAACGATAATTGAATATCTGTATATAGAGTCTTTTTCATTAAACGTAATTACCTAATTCCACCATTTTCTCAAAATATTGGGTCTTTTTCATTAAATTTATTTTCCGAATTCCACTGTATTCCTCAAAATATTGTGTCTTTTAAATTAAATTTATTTAGCTAATTCCACCATTTTCCTCAAAGTATGGGGTCTTTTTCATTAGATTAATTTACCGAATTCCACCATTTTCCTCAAAATATGGGGTCTTTTTCATTAAAGTTAATTACCAATTCTAATATTTTTTTTTAAGAAAATACAGGGTTGTATAAGTTTCCGCTTAACCAATTCAAGCAGTCAGATTTCCATAACTGCATGATGGGCCTTTTTTATTAAATTTAATTACCAAATTCCACTTTTTTTTTAAATATACAGGGTTGTGTAAGTTTTTGCTTTGCCAATTCAAACAATCAGATCTCCATAACTGCATATGGGCTGGGGTATATTTCATTAAATTTAGTTACCGAGTTCCTCTAATTTTTTATAGGGTTGTATAAGTTTCCGCTTAAAAAGTTCAGACAATTAGATTTCATTATCGCTGTCCTTACTACTTATGAACTTGGTTTATGGAATGGTTTCACTTACGAAAAGTTTGTGTCAATTTAGTGAATATTATAAACTATAGTAATATTCGGTATACAAATAGGCAAATAGGGTTTTCCATACAAATAGGATTGAATACTATTGAAAACGGTCTCCGAGATCTGACTGATCATGCTATCTTAGACTAAAATGTTGCATCAGGTAAGTGAGGATATAAAAGATGATTTGAATTAAATTTATGAAAGTGGAGTCATCACATCCATTATAGGGCAAATTACAAAAAAAAAACAAGATTGTAGTAAAAAAAAAGGTAGCACGAAAAAAAGTTGGACCGACGAAATTCTTGGACCGTCGTAAGACGAACAACTGCGAAAGCATTTGCCAAGAATGTGTTCATTAATCAAGACCGAAAGTAAGACGTTCGACACCGATCAGATACCGCCCTAGTTCTATCCGCAAACGATGCCAACCAGCGATCCGCGGACGCCCTAAAAAAATAATCAATTTAGCACCAAGAGCCACTAGGCTATTGATGCATCCTAGGGGTTCGTATTTGAGACAGAGATAAAAGGCAACTTGTATTAAATTTATGAAAGTGGAGTCATCACATCCAATATAGCGAAAATTCAAAAAAAAAGAAACAAGATTGTAGTAAAAACAAAGTAGCACGAAAAGAAGTTGTGCACCAATAGTTCTACTTTAGTTTTTATGTACGATACAGCATTGTTAGTTATAAAATTTACAATAAATGTTTAGCTCAGTATTAAATACTGGCCCATCATTTCAGGGTTTGTGATAAATATATAGCGGTTTTCGTAAAAAAAAAAAAAAAAAAAAAAAAAAAAAAAAAAAAAAAAAAAAAAAAAAAAAAAAAAAAAAAAAAAAAAAAAAAAAAGATCATTGAGACAATTTATCAGTCAAAAATATTTCGATTTTTTTTTGTCTTTTATGCCGTGGGGAAATTGTAACCAAGAAATTATAAAAATAAAAGAATCTTTTCTTCTAGAAATATTTCTATCAAATGTTAAATACGACATTTTATCTTAAATATTAAACCTTAAATACTATTAAATCTAAAGTCTAAAATTAAATCTGAGATCTGGAACTTTACAAAATTTCTTTTTTATTGCATTCCAACATTCTATGCAAGCGATATGACCAAAGCCATACAACAGAGTATTTATAGAACTTAATTAACTTAATCTTCAATTTTCAAACAGGGATGAAAGCGCAATTTTTGAAAGCAAAATGAAAACAACCACAGAAAAAAAAATATACAAACCGATACAAGTCATTGGGCAAGGTATTGTCAGCAGCCCCTCCAAAAACATAAAGATGCCTATCATAGGCAAGCATAGTATGACCATATCGACGTGTCGGAGGAGGAGGTGCACATCGAAGAATGTGATCAGATGATAACTTAATCCATCTATAATAAAGGAAAATTAAGACGTTTTTTCTAACGTTTTTAACAAAATTTGTTACACAATTTTTTTTTTTTGTTTTCAACACTTTCGTCTTCATATACTAGCAAAAAATATTAGCTTTCATTATGATGGAGTTTCAAAAGCAAATTGAATTGTCGCCGGGGTAATCCATCTATTATAAAGGAAAATTAAGCCGTTTTTTTCAACGTTCTAATAAAATTTGTTAGATACATTTTTTTCGTTTTTAACACTTGCACCTCCACGAGCAAGCAAAAATGATAGCTTTCATTGTGAAGGGGTTTCTCAAACAAATCGAATTGTCGCCGGGGTATTTAAAGAGCAAAATTCAAAATCTGCATTAAAGCAAGATTATCATTATCTACACTAAAAGGATTTGAAGAGAAACTATGACTGATAAAATTTCTTGAGGTTAAAAGAATAAAAAAGGTTAAAATTTTTTCTTGAGGTTAAAAGAATAAAAAATTCTTTTTTAGTTCCCTAAAAATAGACAAAACTGTGACAAAACTTTGATCACAATGATCCATTGCCCCCCCCCCCCTCCTTTAAAAAATAATCAATTTAGCACCAAGAACCACTAGGCTATTGATGCATCCTTGGGGTTGGTATTTGAGACGGAGAGAAAAGGTGATTTGCATTAAATTTATGAAAGTGGAGTCATCACATCCAATATAGCGAAAATTCAAAAAAAAAGAATCAAGATTGTAGTAAAAACAAGGTAGCACGAAAAAAAATAGGAAAATCAATTTGAGATGCTTTTCATCCGTAAGAATTCAGATGACACTAATCGCCCTCAAAAATAAAGCTATAACTTTTTACAGCTGTTTGGTGGTGTCTTAGCTTAATTTTTGCTGATTTAACTCTTTTTTTCAAATTAGTATATCTTATATCTATTTTATACCTTTTTGTTTCTATTTCATATTTAATTTATATCCTATTCCTATTTCATACTTTTTAGAAATTCTTCCTCGGTAGAGTCATTATGCCCATCATTATTTCTCCCATCTTGAGAAAGCCAGCCTCAGACCGGTAAGGGCCGGCAAAAAAGTATCCCTAGACAGGATTGCCACTAAAACCAAAGGAACAGCATAACAATCACCAAAATTTAATGAAAATCATCAAAGTGACTGCATCTACTTCAAACCTATTATAAAAACTATTCAATTTCCGATATTTGCATCTTTACGTCGGTATATAGGCTACTCCTTGATTTTTAATAGTCAAACTATCTTTATTGTCAAAACCAAGTTTTTAATTGTTCATAGCTGGTATACGTCAGGGATTTTAGAGGGATATATATAAACACTTACTTTTCAGCAGTATTTGGTGGGGTTCAGTGAATGACTAACTAATGAAATCTAATTTAGCAGTTACAAATTTTAGTTTCAAGCTATCTTTTCACGGACCTATTATATAAACATACCAATAGCTCAGAACATTTTTCTTTGCGTTTTTCGTTCAAACCTTATTTTTGGTGGAACTTTGAGGTTTTGAATAAATGGTTAGCTTCATAATCTACTTTAGCGCTATTATAAAACAGATGGTGGTGTCGTTTACGTAGAAGTTGGAATATTTTTAAATTTTCGATGTACTTATTTTACGATGGTACATGCACACTGAATTTCAGTAGTCAAACCATCCAATTCATAACCTCGTTTATTTTAATGACAGATCTAAAGTCAAACTGGCCGGTCATGACTAAAACAAAGAAAGAGAGAAAAAAAAAAAAAAAAAACTAAAACGATGCCGATATTTTGCCTGTATGCAGCAAGGCGTCTTCAACACTAATGGCAAAGTTAAAACCTAAAATAGTCTATAAAATCTAAAACTAAGTAAAGTCTTTTATATAAATTATTGTTTAGTTTATACAATATAAACATATATAATATACACATATATATATAATACATATATATATATATATATATATATATATATATATATATATATATATATATATATATATATATATATATATATAATATACACATATATAATATAATATAATCAATATAATATTGGTATAGTTTAAATAATATATTATATATATTTTTAGTAATATGATATTTATGGTTTATATATATATATATATATATATATATATATATATATATATATATATATATATATATATATATATGTATATATATTTATGGTTTATATATATATATATATATATATATATATATATATATATATATATATATATATATATATATATATATATATATATGTATAGGGTTAGTACAATTGCGATTGAATGGGAACACTGGAACGACTTGGATAAAATGAAAGAAAATTAATGTAAAATTAATTATTTTGCAGCAGTGGCAGCAGAGGAAGCTAACGAAAGGATTATTTCGGAACAAAATAATCTAAGATAATTCCCTAATATTTGTTTTGCATTATTTTTTTTCTTTTTCTTATAGAAAATACTTGCTTTGTTTCTTCAAAATTGAACTGAAAAAGACTGTTGGTCATTTTTGCACCAGAATGACCACTAAAAATAAACATTGAATTTCTTGTCACTGCCAAGGGAAAATTACAGCATGTCGGAGGACATTCCCCAGTTTGAACAACTTGCTCCCAAGTTCGTACCTCTCCCTGAAAAACAAGTATAGCTTATTAATTGATAGAATATAGGATAATTAGCTAAGTGGGCTAGATAGTTATTTTAGTTGATTTATTTCGTCACAGTACATCGGCAATCAGTTTATTTTTGCAACTAACAAACATATACATTGATTAAATAGGATTCATTTTTTACAAACTGTCTTCTATTATTGAAATATTTGTAAAAATAAATTAACTAAAAGTAATTCATTAGATAAATTATTTTATTACATGATATTACAAATTATTTCACTGAATTAGTTTTTTTTTAATTTATCATATTAAAATTACAAATACTATACATGTTCACAATATTGATTTCAGCACATTTATTTAAATACCTCCTATTTAACCTATTTAGATTTACCTCCTATTTATCTATTTAGATTCAATACCATCTATTTAGATTTTGACCAAAATGTTTTCTAGCGTATTTAATAAAATTAATTTACATTTAATAAAAATGTATTTTGTTAGACTCACTAATGATAACTAACAATTTTAACGATGAAAACTTTAATACTGTGGTTCCAAATCAATTTTAAGTTAGAAGCTATACAACAACTTGTCAAATTTTCAGAGTTAAAACAACTTCATAAAACTAATTTTATTAAAACTAAATTCTTTTAAATTTTAGCCTTAACCAAAACCTTTTTGACTCACAATACCTTTTCAGCTTAGCCAACTTGGAAATAAAAGTGCTATTTCAAACAGTACAATTAGTCAATTCGCAAGTCATAGGGTACTGCAGGGTACTGCAAAAGGGTACTCAAAAGGGTGCTGCAGGACTCTTTAAAAGAGCACAGGAAAAAAGAGCACACGTAAAAGAGGAAAATTCAGCACTTTAGCATAATTTTGATAAAAATTAGAAACTACTATCGCTAATCACTGTGCAAAACTGCCCAGTAAAACTATAAATTTTCAAAATAAGTAATTCTGATTAGAATATCAGATTATCAATTAACAAATATTAATTAAAAAAAATATATATTAAAGCAACACTTTAAGCCCCTTGGATACACAACGTCTTTTTAACATATCCAAATATTTCAAATGAATGATCTATATAAAATATTTCAAATATTTCATGGAAATGATCTGATTAATGATGTAAGGAATACAACGCGATCGGGGCATGTGACAAGACACATAGGCACGAGAATTTGGAATGCATTCCCAGAGTATATAAGGGAGTCAGAGAGTCTCCCACAGCTTAAGCACCGGTTAAAAATGCATTTTTTGAATGATAAATGATCAGGATGGTGAAGGGAAGCGTATTGAATGACAGTGGGCTATCCAGAATTTTTCAGGTCTGAGTAATTATTTGGAGTGGTGTATGTATATTTGTATGTGTATGTGTATGTATGTGTATGTGTATGTATATGTATATGTGTATGTATTTATGTATGTATATGTGTATATATATATATATATATATATATATATATATATATATATATATATATATATATATATATATGCTAAAATCACCAATAACAAATCATCGAGCAATATATGTATATTTGTAAGTGTATGTATATGTATATATGTATGTATATGTATTTATGAATGTATATGTATATATATTTATTATATGTGTATGTGTGTGTGTGTGTATGTGTGTATATGTTTATATATACACTTTTTTTTTCTTTTTTTTTCTTTTTCTTTTTCTTCTTTTTTTGTGTATTTAATGAGTTAGTATTATTGATGATTAAAGTAAAATGAATGTAGTCGCTATTACAGGCCAGAACAGCCTTTTTGTGACTAATTGATATGTATATGATATAAAGGTTTTAAATAAAAATTTACCTACCTACCTAGAAAGTATAATTTCAAAATCGAAATGTCACGATGTGAGGAAGCCACAGCTCATTGGTACTAGAAGGCAAACAAATAGTTTGGGGAACAGATAAGAGAGAGACTTCAGACCGTCTTTCCAATATATCCCCGAGATTGAAACGAAAGCATGATTTTAAAATGCCATATACTGATACGAGCAACTGACTGACCAGACTGACTGGCTGGCTGTATTTCAAACAGTAGGTTGTATGAAAGGTGTGATTCAATTCCACATTCTAGGGCTATAATGAGAGAAAGGTTGAGATGGCTAGGGTACGTTCTGCGGATGAAGGATGACAGATTGCCAAAGATTGTCCTTTTCAGCCAACCGTCTAGGGCTAAACAGAAAGCAATTCGTCCGCGATTGGGATGGGAGGATGTCGTAAGGGGATATTTAAGGAAAATGGGAACTTCCTGGGAGGTTACAAAGAGGAAAGTTTTAAATAGATTGGGATAGAGGAGGAGCGTGCATAGCTGTGTTGACCTCATACGGCTTGGTGCTGTGGCAAATTTTTAACAGTAGCAGTATTTTTTGCTTTTAAATTTTTACATTCAATATCTTTATTTTATATTATGCTCTTTATATGATTTGTTATATTATAAACTTTAATTTCATAAAATACGGAAATTTTATAAGTAAACTATAACACGATGTTCAAAAAATAGAATTCATGTGATACAATGTGTCGAATTTTTCTCAGATTGAAAACAAAACGCAAGAGAAGAATTTGAACTTCTGATTTGTAGATTTTATCAACAATATAACAATCAAAACATATAACAATCAAGCGACACTGTGTTATAATTTATACATATAACAATAATATAAACATATAATATATATAATATATAAATATATAATATAATATATAAATATAATATTATATATAATAATATATAAATATAAACATATAATATATAATATATAAACATATAATATAAACATATAAACATATAACAATCAAGCGACTTTGTGTTATAAGTTAAACATATAACAATAATATAAACATATAATATAAACATATAACATATAATATAAATATAAACATATAATATATATAATATATAAATACATAATATAATATATAAATATAATATAATATATAATAATATATAAATATAAACATATAATATATAATATATAAACATATAAACATATAACAATCAAGCGACACAGTTGCACTGAATGAGTCAAATTTAAATTTAAGTTATTTCTTGTTGAGTATTCTCGAAAAAAGGGTCCTTACATAAGCAACGACGCTTTTGTTTATTTTAAACAAATTTTGCCAACTGAAAAAAAAAGCATCTTTCAACTCAACAGAACCAAATACTAACATTAAAATTTGTATTTTTGCAATTTTTATGGATTCATTTTTTTTTCATCAGGAAATGTAAAATCTAGCTTCCTAAGCGAAATTGTCAAATAATTTACTCCTCTCAAAAAATAGCTTGTTTCCAATTAAAAGGCTTAAGGTTTTTGACTTTGAGAAAGAAATGCAACGGTATTACAACCGTAGAAAAACATTGATAAATACTTCCAAAAATCTATTAGTAAAAAAGTAGTATCATCTGTGCACAAGAAAGAAACACTAATTACACATTCCACATTTCAAATGTTCAATAATTGGAATATTCAGATTTAGGAAGATTTCGGATAAAATCATCCAACTATTTCTTTGTTAATTAGAAACTTACAGCATCGCCACTCTATTTCTTTGTCACTTGGAAATTTACTGCAAACAGAATTTCCGTTTAGCCCAATTCAATCATAGGAATAATACAATATAAATTGATTGGCGTGTATTTAATTATTTTATTCGGGGTTATTCTACATAAGAGGGGGGAGGGGGTTGCCATACCGATAGGCCAATCTTTAAACTAAAGTTTTTCAGCTTAAATTTTGAATAAGACCTCTGCCTATTTTTTACAACTAAATTAACTTCTAAAATATATAGTTAAAAAATTATAAATAACATATAAAATAAGCAATGCTAAAAAAAATTACTGTTAGAGGTATTGTCCACATATCGTTCAGACGAGCATTTCCATCGTATCCAGCAAATATCCACAATTTGTTATCATACACAGCCGCTCCGTGGGCAGATCTTGGCACAGGAGTTCTACAAAAGTTCACAAAATAAAATTTCTAGTAATGCCTGGATGAAATTTTAATTTTAATTTTGGACAAAATTTCCACAAGAATTTTAATAATTGTTGTACTTAAGTACTTAGGATTGATGGGTACGAGGAATATTATTCAAATTAGTATATGGAAAACTTTGCTCAATATTGACTGTCTTTTGACGTGAAATATACATTTTTTTTTGTCTTTTTTATTCATTTTTCAAAGCAGAATCGTGGAAGGAGAGAACAATATTGTGTATGTTGTGTTTCAGTCTTTACTGCTTTCACTATGACCAGAAACTGCCAAAATCTTGCAAAAAAATTTGACAAGTGATTAGGTGACAAAAATACAAATGATTTATTAGAATTATAAAAGTGAAAACATTTTATTTTTTCAGTAGAGTGAAAATTATGTTCTGGCCTTGGGAAGGCATAGGGGTTTTGAACCCTACTCATGTTAATTTCTGCTTGTTTTGAGTTTCACTCGGTTACTTATTGTAATTTCTGTTCGTTTTGGATTTCATTTATTTGTCAATGCTGACTTGTAGTTTTTCGCTTGGTAGATTTTTTTTTATTTAGTTTTTGCTCATTTTTGGCTTATTAGAGTTCTTTACTTTTCTTTGAAAAACTAATTTTGTGGAAAAGTTTCTTTTGATTATTTTCTGTTCGTTTTATATTGACATAGTCTTTTCAGGGAAAACAAAAAATGATAGTTTAAGTCTTTTCAGGTTTTCTTCAAGAATTTATAGTTTGGCCTGCTATTTGTATGCCAAAGAAGATTTTTCAACAATTTTTAACAGCATACATCCTTTTAAAAATCTCAACCCAAATAGTGGTATTTAATTCAGACCTCCTTTAGTTGACCTGAAATAGAAAACTTGATTCCATTCGCAAAAAAATCTACGTATGCTCTTTGACAGCTAGGATACACTTACACTCTCTTGACTGTTAAATTTGAAAAAAAGTAGCAATAGAAATAACTCCGAAAGCTTGAACATAATACCCCCAGTCGTTCTTGGGATACTACTGAAATGCCTCATTGGAAATTAGCTTTAACACAGACCTTTTGGTTTGATTTTAAGTCGAGATTGAGTTTTCAAACGTAATGGGCAAATTGCAAACCGTGAGGGGTTGACCAAAGCAATAGTCTTAGAGACTGAACAAAATGACTATTTTAAATTTAGATTAGAAGTGTTGGAAAATTATGAGCTAAAGAGGAGGGCTGATTGCTCTCCAATCACTTTTGACTCTTAAAAAGGGTACTAGTACTTCTAGTTTCCATCCAAATTAGCTCCTTTAAAATATCAATGATATTACTTGGTATGACGGAGCAGCAGAGCCTATGATATTCCTTATATGCCTTTTTAATACTTGCATGCGTATAGTTTTTTCGTTTAATTGAAACTCCACCTAAACGCTTCAACTTATGCCCCTAAGTGTCATTAGTCACAGTTACCGTAGAATTACTACCAAGCTGGCATGTACGCAGGGGGGGCCTTCGGGACCGCCCCCCCCCTGTGATTTTTCGAAATATTTAATTTCCCCATGGTTTTATGGGATTTCTGGCAAAACTAGGACATTTTTTAAGAATCTAGATACATTTATGAAGCTTTTTTTGGGATTTTACAGCATGCAATTATCTGATCAAGTCACTGCCCAATTATTAACCCATTTTACCCATTTTCTTTCTAACTTTTTACCCTCTTTGAAGTAATTAGCGATTGTACTGTTATTTTGTTTTGTAAAAAGAGTTTGCTTTCCACAGCAAAATATAATTATCCTTGATATTATGGCGTTTTCACGATAAAGTACAGCTTTTAATGGATCAATTTTGGAAACTATAATTTTTCATTAAAATCGACGTTTTTGCAATAGAAGAACTACCCCCACAGCACCCATATTGCACTATTAACCCTAAAATTTCCCTTTTAGTGAGATATAATAGATTAATCACTGGTTCTAAATCGCTAAAAACATAACCTGAGTCTAAAACGTACTTTTGAGGCCTCAGTCTCCTTCCCCCATCCGCTACAATACTACTGATTAAAGTTAATCTGTATTTTCCGATATACGTGCTTTTTGCATTAATTTAGTTACTATAAAAAAAGTGCTAGTTTATATCTGCTGTTTTGAAGGTTTTGCCCCCCCCCCAAAAAAAATAAATTCCTGCGTACGTGCCTGCTACCAAGGTATACACATAGTGTCTTCTGGTTAGTTGAAAATCTGTCAAAACTTGCCCTGTGCGATCTAACTTAATAATACAAGCCGATATTGTGACATTGCTTTGTCATCCTTTTGACAATCTACATAATCATAGTTTGTTTTGATTTAGTTCAGCTTCCACCTAAATAGTCCTTGAAAGCTCACATTAATACCCTTAGCTTTGGTTTAATACCCTTAGCTTGTGTATCAATACCCTTAATACATTAATACCCTTAGCTTGTGTAGTAGCATTAGCAGCAGTATGTAAATAGCGCCTTTTTTCAGCATCCCCTTCAATACAAGATTAAATTTTTAACTTAACACTATCAGACGGTCCTTTAACATTGCTGATACCCCTCTTCACAAGCTATGTCGGCATATTGAGTTTCGATTTATTTCAACAAAGTTACAATATTGTCGAAAACTTTCGCCTTAATACTCATACTTATTAGTAGTATTAGTACCACAAGTAGTTATAGTAGTAGCAGTAGGAGTAGAGTTTATAGTAGTAGTCTTAGTTTTAGTAACACTAGTATTATGAAACAAATATTGTCTTTTGGTTAGTTTAACATTCCCCCCCCCCTCCCCAAGAGGCGTTGTAGGTTTTAATTTCACATACAAAACTATTCCTAAGATATTTCTGTTTTACCTTTTTGACAACCTGCATACGGATGACAGGTTGTCATCGGTATAACAGAAACTCTTGAAATATTCTCTAAGAATTTCATAATCATACCCTTAGGCATAGTTGTAATAGTATTAACAGGAGTAGTATAACCACTCAGCTTAATATAATTAGCCATTGCTACGATATTGTCGATTTGCTCTTTTTTAACCTGTATATTCATATACTTTTGAAATTTTCATCTTAATGCCCTTAACCTTACAAGTAGTTGCGATAGAAGTAGTAATTGGAGCAATAGTAATAACAGTAGTGAAACTAGTAAATGTTGCAATAGCAGTAGTATTAGTAGTAGTGTGCATATATTGCCTTTCGATCAATTGATATTCCCCTTCAAGTACTCGCTGAGAGTTTTAACTTAATACACGAATCAATTCTTAAGATACGCTATTTTGACAATCTAAATGCACATACTCTCTTTTGTTAGTTCGAATTTGCCATCAATATTCTCTCAAATTTTACCTTCATAGACTTAGCCTTAATTTTACTATTATCACAGTAGTTTCGGTGGTAGTAAAAGTATTTGCAGTGTTAGTGTTGTATTAGTAATAGCAGTAGCAGCAGTATCAATAGTAGTAGTAATAAATTAATTGGGCCTTTTGGTCAATTGAACATACCACTCCAAAAAGCGGATGAAAATTTACTAGATGTTTTCCAGAGAAATTGCCTACGGATTGTTCGGGGTACCCGGCTGACCGACCGTATTTCAAACAGTAGGTTGTACGAAAAATGCGGTTCAATCCCGCTTTCTAGGGCTATTATGAAAGAAAGGTTGAGATGGCTAGGCCAAGTTCTGCGTATGAAGGATGACAGATTGCCGAAGATTGTCCTTTTCGGCCATCTATATGGGGCTAAACAGAAAGCAGGTCGTCCGTGTCTGGGTTGGGAGGATGTCATAAATAAAGATTTAAAGGAAATTGATATTTCCTGGGAGGGTGTAAAGAGGGAGGCCATGAATACATTGGGTTGAAGGAGAAGCGTGCGTAGCTGTGTTGGCCTCAGGCGGCTTGGTGCTGCGGTGAGTTATTAGTAGTTAGAAGTAGTACTTCCAGAAATAGTGCTTATACGGCCCTATAAGCAATCTGTATAAACATAGTACGTTTTGATTTAGCCCAAATTTCCCCCACAATGTTTACTAAGATATTTTTTTTCAATATCCTTAGCCTTAGTAGTACTCACTACAAGAGTATTAGTTTTAGTGATAGTATTGATAGTAGTAATAGTACTTGTGGTAGCAGTAGAAGCAGCAGTAGCTGTAGTAGTAGCAGCGTGCAAATATTGCCTTTTTGGTCAATTGATCATGTCCCTTATCATTTCCTGAAAATTCCAATTTAATGAACTCAGTCATTCCTGGATTACATCCTTTTGACAGCCCATATACACATAACATGCTATGATTTAGTTCAACACTCCCCTCAACATTCTCTGAAAGACTCATCTTAATGCCCTTCGTAGTTTGAGAAAGTAGAAGTCAAACATGCATACCTTTGTTCAATAACACACACTATATGTAAACAACGAACAAATTGCATAGCTTACACCCCTTGCTCCAAGGCCCCCCCCGGGGGGGGGGGGGGTTGACATCCCCAAATACATAATTGCTGACCTTTTCAAAAATGCTGAAAAAATTGATGCCTCAAAACTTTGTTTGGATGTTTGTTACGAAAAATGATGAGCGTGGGGGTTCGCTGATTATTATAAGTAAAAACAAAAATAGAATACAATACAAACATTTCGTTCGACAAATCCGGTGAACTATCATCAGTGCAGAATTGAGTTGTATTTACCCTTATTTACCCTTTGTTATTTACCCTTAATTCTGCACCGAGGATGGTTGAGTCATCGACCTCAGACCATCGAGGACATCGACCAAGGTATTTCTAATGTATCCTTTTTCCCCTCGCTGTGATTATCCTTACGTTTTTCTTCTTTTCTTTTCTCGTTTTGTCATGCTTAGCCAGTGTGGCCTCAAAACTTGTTTCTTACATTAAATTCTTTGTTTAAACATCATTTTATAGCAAAATAAAAGGCAAATTGAAACCTACACAATCTATTCGTTTGTTAGGTTCCAACATCAAATTGATATTTCCATATATTGTCAAAAACACAAGCAATCGTTGTCAACGTGTCAACAACACATCTCAACTACTATGGCATTTATCGCTCAACTGAACCGACAAATCAAACGATTTGGCAAACCTTTTTACAAAAATATTTTGAAATTTCTTCAAAAAAGACTTCGGCCATGCTCAAGCACAACTCTTGGAGCAAGATCATTTATATCAGAGTGAACTGAATGTAAAGATGAGGTCTTATATTGCTGCTAACCCAGAAACGAAACTTGAATATATTGAGGTGAGTAATTATAATCCAGTCAAAGGAACTTAAGAGAATGTGCCATGTATGTGGGTGCCAATTTGTGTGTGTGGATATTTAGATACTGACTTAGATACGGTCTATATTTTGACAATATATTGTTGAGGTACAATTCATTTTTTCTATACTTAATTTTTAGTACAGAGATAATATTTTTGATCGATTAGGCTGCAAAAATATACATGGATATTTAGGAAAATAAAATAGAGAAATGACACAACATGGATATTAGGCCGCAAAACATAGTAGTTCAGAAAAAAAATATTAGAAACAAACTGTCAATAATAATAGAAGCAAACTTACTTGCCAACAAATTTCCATTCTATCCATTGTCCAGTCTGGAATTTATATTCAAATAAGTCGTTCCTGTTAGTCAAGTTGGAGTTGGAATGAATATCACCTGTGTATCCACCAAAAACATACATTGAATTCGCATGCACCTTAAAAAAAGATAAAATATAATACCCCTATATTTATGAAAATCAATTAAAATTAATAAGCTAACACAGGCATTTCTACAAGGGGATGACGGGAAGAGAATCCACAATCTCTGAAAAGGGATCCAGGGATTTCATATATTCCTCTTATTTTGCCTGTTTCTTGTGATAGTTTTTACCCTCCCCCTACCGCCCGGAACAAATAGCTCTGTTTGTACATGATTGAGCTCTGATTTTTGTAAAATAATTTTTTTTAATTCCGATTGAATATTGAGAAAATTACTCCTTAAAAACACACAAGCATTTTCTTGGCCTGGAAGCACAAGAGGTCACATGGAGCTGACTATTCAAACAAGAATTTGATATTACTCAACAATGCCAGCCTATGGAGGTAGCTTATGTCGTAATCGTAATGGATCATTATACGTTGCTTTAGTATGACAAAAAATTAAACATATGGTTGGAAACAAGAAACAATATCAGAATAATAGCACTATAAGACCCAAAAACAAAATATTTAACATTGTTCGAGCAGTAACCAAACAGACGAATCAGCAGACAATACCTAAGATAAAGTGGCCTTAAAAGCACAGCAAATACGCTCAGCAGCAAGTAAAGGTTCTATGAAAATAGACCAAAATAACAAAATGAAAGGTTAATAAAACGCCTCACAAATGAAAAATCATTACCACACAATCTATCCGAAAGATAAGAGATGCCCACCAGTACCATAGGTTAAAACATCTCCACTTTTATTTTGCGGATTTGAAGAATGTATCATGACCAGTAGCACGGTTGTCCACTTCTCCGCTCATGTTTACTCATGTTTCATTTCATGTTTTCTAGGTGGGTCTCTCAAAACTACCAAGTGTTTACGCCTAACAGATAGAACACAAGAATAAGGAGCAACTTACGATTTTTTTTTTCTTTCCCAAATCAATTTTGTCAACAAACTGTCTTATAACTTAACACAGACCAGTAAGACATTCATCTTGCTGTATTTACCTGAACTAATTGCGGCTTTAACATGGTCAAAAGTGACCATGTTTAACATGGTCAAAAGTGACCCACGGCAAAATTACAAACGAGCTTAAAACATGAAACTATCTGGTTTTTTAATTAACAAATATATATGTAATTATATTTGTATCTAAATTATATATAACCAATCATAGTAAATATATAAACAATTCTATGTTCATAAATAAATATAATACAGAAAAAGGGATAAAGAAAACAAGCGAAATGAATAAACAGGCGATGCATTAATAGTTTCTTGGGGAAACGAGTTTCATGGCACACTTGTATCCCAAAATTCCACACATTCATCTTGATAGCAAATTCCAATATATACATAGCCCAATGGATATAAACTTGGACCCCTTTGAGAGAGACTAGGATTAAATTGGTTATCAGCAATTTTTAGCCTTTTCCTACACCAGTGTCTTTTTGGTGGCCTTGAAGAAGAAAGCACTAAGAAAAATATTTAGAATCATTGGGTCGACTGCGTGGACTCGTTATCGGTAATTTTTAGCATTTTTTTTTCGCACTTGCCTTTATGTTGGCTTTTTGCCAGTTGTCGGCACTTTTTAGCCTATTCCTACAAAATTGTCTTTTTGGTGACCCCTTAAAGAAAAAAGAACTAAAAAAAAGTATTTAAAATCGTTGTGAGGACTCTGTGGAACCAGTTAAAGGCGATTTTTAGCCTATTTTGTACAGTTGCCTTTTGATAGCCCCCTTAAGGAACAAAGCTCTACTAAAAGTGTTGAAAATCTAAATGTGGACTGCAGACGAATGAACATACTTTGCTTCAGCTACAAGTTTACCTTTGACTTCGGGTCTGAGCGTAATTTGTGTTGTACCCGCATTTGATCAGATGCGTTAATTTAAACTACTGGCTTTCATTTCAAAATTTGTCATTTTGGATATTAAATTCTTTTTTTTTTCTTTAGAAAAGGCCTCTCCAAAATAATTTAAGAAGTTTTACTTTTTTAAATCTAATATAAGGGTGGACCCGCAAAACTTGGTTAAGGCTCAGGCCTCAAAGGCCCATCGCTTTCACACACCAAAATCCACAATGCTTTTCGAAAATCAGTGTTTCCAAATCCACAACAGCTGAAAAAACCGGTATTTCAAGACAGGTAGTGGTGTTACTAGTTTCAAAAGATAGATTTGGTTAGAAGATTTGGGAGTAAAGTTGGAAAATAGTAAATATAACCGAAAGAAGAGTTAGATCCAAATTATAAACATTAGTGTTTGACTTAAAAATTAAAAAAAAAGTAATCAAACATATCCAAAGAAATAGAACTTACCACAGCAGAATGATGGTACCTCGGTGCAGGAGCAGTACCTGTCGCAAAGGCCAATCCAAATTATAAACATTAGTGTTTGCTTAAAAATAAAAAAAAAGTAATCAAACATATCCAAAGAAATAGAACTTACCACAGCAGAATGATGGTACCTAGGTGCAGGAGCAGTACCTGTCGCAAAGGCCAATCCAAATTATAAACATTAGTGTTTGACTTAAAAATAAAAAAAAAGTAATCAAACATATCCAAAGAAATAGAACTTACCACAGCAGAATGATGGTACCTAGGTGCAGGAGCAGTACCTGTCGCAAAGGCCAATCCAAATTATAAACATTAGTGTTTGCTTAAAAATTAAAAAAAAGTAATCAAACATATCCAAAGAAATAGAACTTACCACAGCAGAATGATGGTACCTCGGTGCAGGAGCAGTACCTGTCGCAAAGGCCAATCCAAATTATAAACATTAGTGTTTGCTTAAAAATTAAAAAAAAGTAATCAAACATATCCAAAGAAATAGAACTTACCACAGCAGAATGATGGTACCTAGGTGCAGGAGCAGTACCTGTGGCAAAGGCCCTTCCCCATGACTTTTCCTTGACATCAAATCTGAGTAGATCATTAAGCATGGTTTTTCCATTGTCCCCTCCAAATACATAGATAGCATCTTTGTAAGAAACAACAGTGTGCTTACTTCGTCTGGAAAAAGAAATCAATATTTTATTGCAAAAGCTGTCTGATCATGACTCAAAGAACAAATTGGTTCAATTTTTAAGATATTCACTCGCTTTTCTGGACCCAAGGAGTTGAGAATAGAAGTTTCAAGCCATTCAGAGAAGAAAAAAAAATTTTTTTGCCCCAAGTTTGGGCCCCATCTTTCAGGGCTCGTGCCCTTCCTGTAATTAGACTTATAAATAGGGACGGTTTTGGCAGAGGGACTTATAGATATAAGTTTCAAATAATTGAAGGATAAAAAGTCCTAACTATAATTTGTTTTTAACATTAAGGTCCTTAAAGGTGCAAGTTTCAAACCAATCAAGGTAAGGTTATTTTACTTTACTTTTGGCCATCTAGTGCCAAAATTGGAGGCCATCTAGTGCCAAAATTGGAGGCCATCTAGTGCCAAAATTGGAGGCCATCTAGTGCCAAAATTACCAAAACTGGAGGCACCCTTTGGCAAAATAATTATCCCAACAGTTTAAAGCGGATGAAAGAGACAAAATCAAAAATATTCGTCTTTCTTTTCTTTTACTAAAACCTGCCTGTGAGTGTAATAAGTAGGATCAACTAAACTAAATAGTCTAATAAAATAGAACAATTTAACAATACTAATTTTTAAGTTCGAAGAAACAGAATATATAGATCAGATAAAAAAAAATACCGGAGGCCAAGGGCATTTTGAAACTTCCCAGACCTTTTACGGGAAGTGGTATAAGAAATTGACGAAAGAGCTCAGAATTATGGCTGAAGAAAATACAATATATTGTGAAGAAAATAGAGAAAGAGGTTGCTCAGCATTGCAATGAAACTTCACTGATGAGTGGATCATTAAGGATCATTAAATGACATACAACCAAAGTCAGGTAACAATGTTTACCAGTACAAGTAGTGTACATCCATTGCCACGCACATAGGCTGAATTTGGTACTAATCCAATAAAAAAAAAACAGAAACTTGTTGAATTTTTTGAAGGACTGCAGTCAATTCACATGTTTTTAACCAGAAGTTCTACATGTCAAGGTTTATTTATCAGAGCTCAAAACGAACTTGGGCTGGAGTTTCCCGAATTAGAGAATCTGGTAGACCCTAGATGGGGGATATTGGTATAAGTCTGTTAGCAAGATAACGCAACAAATAAAACCAATCATTAAGCAAACTGATGTGCCTTCTCAACAGCAATCCAATACTGGACTTGCAGCTGAGGTTTAAGGGATTGAGTTTTACTATACCATTTCTATGTTCCTTGGTTGTGATGGAAAAACGTTTTGCTAGACCAATTCAGCTTCCTGTAAGCAACAAAATCCACGGATTGACAACTTGAAAGCTTTTGAACTGATCCTAGCAACTAAAGAAACCTTGCTGTACTGTTAAACAGACAAATTTTGGCTGATATGGGTCAATGGAAAAAAAACACAATAGCATCTTCAATGGGAATATCAGCCAAAGAAAACACCTCTCAGCAACCAAGGCAAGACATGCCTTCTCAAAGCCTTGTGAATTAATTTGTTCTATCCTCTCTGGGTAGCAGAGGCATTGAAAGTTGCGCTGACCATCGGTGTGACAAAGTTAGTCTTTTCAATTCTCTCACTGATTGATTCATCAGGAACATTGACGCATACTTCAAGGAAAACGTCAGCCTCTGCAGAAATTTGACTGTACTGAACAAAGAATCATTTCGTTTACTTTCGAACAAGACAATACCAAATTTATACAGTTTCTATTCAACATCAGGCATCAAAAGTCTAGACTTTTTCTCACAAATTCGAAAGCAAAATTACTTGTTCATTCAGTGCTGATATAATAATAATTTATTTGTGACTCACTTGAAACAGCGGAGTATAAAAACAAAAACACAGAAAAAAAATCACAAAAAAAAACAAAAAAAAAACAACTTTTGATAACACATTAAATTACTGTAGAAAACATTTTAGAAGATCATGAAAAGGGTTAATAGTAAAATGTATCGAGTCGGACAATTTCTGGTGTAACACTTTAAGTTTATTTAATAAATCTGGAGCCCCGAAATTTGTTACCATATTACTGTTCTTGTACCAGGGAGGAAGATACAACAAAAAACGGAGGAAACGAAAAATATGCTTGTCTGATATTTTTGGAGTTTGTTCCAAGCTGCCAAGGCCCTTCAATGAACTTAAAACCATTACTGGTTTGACTCTCACTCTTCCAGTGACATCTTTAACACAATGAAACATATAAAACATATCCATACAAAGCCTTTGGTAATGAAAGGCTTAGCAATCTAATTGTCAGTCTGCAATAGTTGAACGTTTGTTTCCACCAATTACTTTAAAAATAATTAACTATATAAGTTTTGAGTTTTTTTCATAGGATTCGTATATCTGCGAGCCTAAAATGCCCAATCCTTTGCTAAAATAGTCATGCTTTGGGGATGGATGGGTGGTGAGGTATTTGTTGAGCCTGTTAGACTGCCGTGTCTACACGCTTTCTGCGAAGCTTGTATCCTTCAGAATGAAGAAATCCAAACGAAATGTCCTCTGTGCAGGGTCACGTACACATTTGGTCGCAAAGATACCATTTTAGCCGGCTGTATTCAAAATATTATCGAATCTGCTTACAATCAAAATTAAATGACCAAAAGGGATGAACTTGTAGCCGCACGTAAAGACTTGAAAAGTCTGATGATCAAAATTAAATGACCAAAAGGGATGAACTTGTAGCCGCACGTAAAGACTTGAAAAGTCTGATGAAGGAGAGGAAGAAGAAAAACGGAGAACTAAAATTCTAGAAGGGCTTTATTCTTGGGGTTTTTTCTTTTTGTGCCAGTATTTGCTACGTTATTTCTTCATTTGATACCAGTATTTAGGACTAGTATCCTTTTTTTAGACCGTTTGAATAAAATTGCTATTTCAAAACTTCTATTAGGTACATTTAGGGACATTACGACGTGTTTCTGTGTGCGGGGGGAGGGGGCTGCTGCCCTCCGATCACCTTGATTCTTAGAAAGAACGCTATAACTTCTGATTACCAATCGAATGAGCCCCTTCCGAAGTTTCTATGACAGCGCTTTCTATAAAAACCTTCTATACACCCGGGCATAACTTACAACCCTTGCCCTGAGGGCTAGGGGGATTTGTTATCCTCAAAGACAAAATTTCTGGACCTTTCAAATCCTTTGAACAAAATAGCTACTTAAATTTTTTATTGGAAGCGTTTTGGAAAATGCTGGGCGTGGGAGAAGGCTTAATTGCTCTCCAATCACTTTTGACTATTGAAAATGCCATTGGCCCTTTCAATTTCCATTCGAATGAGCCCTTTTTGAAGCTTCTACGACAACTTTTTCTATAAGAACCTTATATGCCCCAAAGTCATAATTTAAAACCTTTGGCTTGGGGGATGGGATGTCATCCTCAAAGCCATAATTTCCAGACCTTTCAACTGCGTCAAACAAAATGGCTATATAACAAATCAATACTAAATCAAAAAGCTTGACTAAATCAATTCTTTTAAGGAAGGTAATTGGTACTAATGCTTTTAAGCTATTGTTGAAAAGATTGATACCATAATTATGGGGTATAATATCTTCAAAAGGAGAACAGAATATAGAAAATAGTTGGAAGAAAAAAAGCATAAAAGGTAGGTGGGGCTAAGGTCCTAGGTAAAGCATTATACTGAACTGCATGTATAAATGAAATTTGTCAAATGTAAGATGGGGTACTCTTCTTCCAGATAGCGTTTAGTAGAGAATGTGGAACTTTTCATATTTATTTTTTCATTGTTTTTTTAAATAATGCTGGAAAATCTTGATTGAAATTATCTTCCCCCATGAGAAGTTTCTCCACGGAAATATCCTCCCACGTACCCCCCCTCAACTCTCCTCCCAAACCAAGAGAATCCCTCTGAAAACGTATGTACACTTCCCAGTAACCATTACTATATGCAAATACATGTCAAAGTTTGTAACTTGCAGCCCCTCCCACGGGGACTGCGGGGGAGTAAGTCGTCCCCAAAGACATAGTTCTTAGGTTTTTTGACTATGGTGAATAAAATGGCTATCTCAGAATTTTGATTCGATTACTTTCGGGAAAAAATGAGCGTGGGAGGGGGCCTAGGTGCCCTCTAATTATTTTGGTCACTTAAAAAGGGCACTAGAACTTTTAATTTCCTTTAGAATGAGCCTTTCGCGATATTCTAGGACCACTGAGTCGATACGATCACCCCTGGAACAAAACAACAAAAAAACAAATAAACACGCATCCGTGTCCACATTTCCCTACAAAAAGTCCACATTTTTGTAGATAGGGACTTGAAACTTCTACAATAAGGTTCTCTGATATGCTGAATCTGATGGTGTGATTTTCGTTAAGATCGTATGACTTTTAGGGGGTGTTTATCCCTATTCTCTAAACTTGCATATTTAAAATCAGCATTAAAATGCGATTCTTTTGATGTAACTATTGGTATCAAAGTTTCATTTTTTAGAGTTTCAGTTACTATTGAGCCGGGTCGCTCCTTACTTCAGTTCGTTACCACGAACTGTTTGAAAGGTCATGAGAGCTTAAAAAAGCCCCGTGCCAGAAACAGAAAAAATTTGCTCTTTGAAAATCAGACAGCTACCCATGTTACAGTTACAAACGCCCTGTTGTACAGGCTCAGCTGAAAGGATAAATCTAGATGAAAATGAGATTCAGATGCTGATTTTCGTCGTGGAATATTAATGGAAAAGTCACCAATCGAATCCCGATTCTTTTGCAGTTTTTGCAGTCCCATGACCTAGTTCTGATTCAGTAGCATTTCTTGTCGGAAGACCGCCAAAGCCTGTTACCTCTATTTTCTAATTGGCAATCTTGGCAATTAAAGCAGTTGGGAGCTAACTTAAGCTTTAAAATGGAACTCCGAGCAAAGGGGTTCAATATAGGTATAAAAAATATTATAATTATTTCATTAATTGCACTAGATGACTTGGTCTGGTAACGGCAATTACAAGGTAATTACGGCAATTACTTTGCCTCTACAAGTTTCAGGAAGTTCTGTTAAAATATAGATACCGAGCATCCTGCTCGGTAAGAATGGGGGATTGCACTTCCTGGCTGAAAGGCCATGAAACGGAGATCAGAACCGCCGGCTTGGACCTTAAGGGTCTAGTGCCGTCTTACTTACTTTTTTTTCTTTTTTATTGGTGGGAAATAGTAATTTTTCAGTTATTTTCAGTATATCTGCATTCCAGTCCCATTCTCTCCTCTTTCCACCAATGCCTACAGGATATTGCCTTTGTAATATCTTTCTGGTTTTCATTATCTTTCTTATTTATTTCCTTAAAGATTATGTTTTGTCACTGCTGAAACTTGTAGACTAATAAACAAAAAACAGTTCACTTTTCTTCTAAGAAAAGTGTAAAGCTTTCTTGCATAATTTTTTAACGTCATAGAAAAAACAAACAGAAAATTGTCACGTCTACAAGTCTTTTTATAACAATGCAGCTAGCCAAATCAAAGAGTTGAAGAGAAAGTCTCTGTCTTTTATGATTCTGGTAGCATTTTCCCCCTACCTTCTATATATGACATATTCCTTAAAATGGAGCCAATTTTAATTATGTATTCAGTGATTATCAGGGAGCTAACGTCTCTTAGAAGTATTAAATATTTTGATCCTGACTGCATTCAATCTTGTATTCTACATAGGCTTCAAGCAGTCTTATCTTCCCTATATTTTATCTTTCCTAGCCACTTTCTTTGCTATTCAACTTATCATAGTTTTTCCAGACCACCACTCGACTGGAAAACTACTCATTTCATTGGTATCGAAATTCTCAGTTGACCTAGGGAGAATAATAGAAGTAATTAGCCATATTAGACCTCTAATAATTAACAGAAAAACCCTTTTGTCTCAAATCTAGAAATTGTCAAATTATCGTTTCCCTGATTGGACCATCTGGGAAAAAATTAGAAAAATCAGGTATTTTTAACTTACGAACTGGTGAACAGATCTTAATGAAATTTGATGTTTGGAAAAATTTTCTCACAATTTTTTTTTTTTTAATGTGGTGCTTGCTATAGCAAAAACCGTATAACTGCATATGAGATCTTTATCATTAAAATTGAACCCCCGATTTTTTGAAGTTTTTTTTAAATAGATTTGGGTGTGTAAGTTCCATTTAACCAATTCAAACAATCAGATTTCATTGTCACTGTCCTTGGTACTTTAAAGAAGTCCTGGCTTAGGCTTTTTAGTCTTAATCCTTTAAAAAGTTAAGTGATTTAGCAAAACGATTATTCTAAATCTTTCTTTTTGTTGTAGATTTGAAATAAAAGGGTTTTTCTGATAATTATTAGAGGTCTAATATGGCTAATTACTTCTATTATTCTCCTTAGGTCAACTGAGGTGTTCTTTTCACTTTGTAGCAGCACAACAATATCAAACAGTTCGTGGTAACAAACTGTAGTAAGGAGCGACACGGCTCAATAGTAACCAAAACTCTAAGAAACGGAATTTTGATACCAATAGCTACATCAAAAGAATTGTGTTTTAATGCTGATTTTAAATATATAGTTTCATCAAGTTTAATATTACCCATCAAAAGTCAAGAGCCTGATAAAATTTGCCTTATTATAGAAAATAGGGGAAAACACCCTCTAAAAGTCATAGAATTTTAAAATAGAAGTTTGTACTGTTTTAAAAAGTAGAGTTGAGAGAAAGAGTTAAAATTTAGCGTAAAGAGCGGAGCGTTGATCAGGGAGCAGACCCTTTCATTTACGATGTAAATTCTCTTCACTTTAAGTTTTAATGTCGCACCTTACTTTCAGTTAAAAAAAACTTGTTTTTTTTTTTAATTTAATCACATAAAGGATTGATCGGCACTTTGATTTTGCAAAGAATCTGGTTACAGACTTTACTGAAAGACTCACTTGACACATTTTCCAATCTAGGTAGGAAAATATATCCGATTCTGTATTTTGAGTCATAGGTGGGGTTGAGTAAAAGCAATTAGAGATAGGAAGGTGGTCCCAGTAGAATCCTTCTTTTAAAACTTGGACCTCGTGATTGGCAAACGAAGCAACAACATGGCCTAAGTTAGAAGTTGAGGAAATCGGCCCAATATATGAAAAATTGTCATTCTTAGCCCATACACAATAGTCCGGAGGAGTGCAGCCCCAAAAGATTTGTGATCTGGGAGACATTGTGTTTGTTTATATCTACATTAAAATCTCCGCTGACTGTATTAGATTTAGAGGCAACTTTTTCAAGAAACCTGCCCAAAAGCTTAACGAAAATCACACCATCAGATTCAGCATATCAGAGAACCTTATTGTAGAAGTTTCAAGTCCCTATCTACAAAAATGTGGAATTTTTGTAGGGATAAACAAATAAACACGGATGCGTGTTTATTTGTTTTTGTGTTGTTTTGTTCCAGGGGTGATCGTATCGACTCAGTGGTCCTAGAATATCGCGAAAGGAAATTAAAAGTTCTAGTGCCCTTTTTAAGTGACCAAAATAATTGGAGGGCACCTAGGCCCCCTCCCACGCTCATTTTTTCCCCAAAGTAATCGAATCAAAATTCTGAGATAGCCATTTTATTCACCATAGTCAAAAAACCTAATAACTATGTCTTTGGGGACGACTTACTCCCCCGCAGTCCCCGTGGGAGGGGCTGCAAGTTACAAACTTTGACATGTATTTGCATATAGTAATGGTTACTGGGAAGTGCACAGACGTTTTCAGAGGGATTGTCTTGGTTTGGGGGGAGAGTTGGGGGGGTACGTGGGAGGATATTTCCGTGGAGAAACTTCTCATGGGGGAAGATAATTTCAATGAAGGGGGCGCAAGATTTTCCAGCATTATTTAAAAAAACAATGAAAAAATAAATATGAAAAGTTTTTTCTACTGAAAGTGAGAAGCAGCATTAAAACTTAAAACGAACAGAAATTATTACGCATATGAAGGGTTTACCTTCTCGTAATACCTCGCTCTTTACGGTAAGGTATTTTTAGTAATTTCAACTATTTATTCTACGACCTTTGCGACTCAGGAAACATTCTTAAGGAACTGGGACAAAACTTAAGCTTTAATGTAAAGAGCGAGGTATCGACGAGGGGTGAGCCCCCTCATATATGCAATAAAAACATACGAATATAGAAGTTCGCTACGTAATTTAATTCGTAAGTTACGTATATTTTTTACTTATGAAAACGTTCGTAAAAAATTATAAGTTATAGTTGCCTTTTTAAGTAATACAAAAATTGGAGGGCAACTAGGCCTTCTCCCTCGCTTTTTTTCTCAAAATCTTCCGATTAAAACTATGAAAAAGCCATTTAGCCCAAAAAATTGATATGCAAATTTCGTTTTAATTATTTATGTGCGGAGAGCCAAGATCAAAACATGCATTAATTCAAAACAACGCCAAGAAATTAAACAAAAAAAACAAGTTTTTTAAATGAAAGTAAGGAGCGACATTAAAACTTAAAACGAACAGAAATTACTCCGTATATGAAAGGAGCTTTTCCTCCTCCACGCCCTGCTCTTTACGCTAATTTTTTTTACCGTTTTAAAATGTAGAGTTAAGAGAAAGAGTAATTCTTTAGCGTAAAGAGCGGGGCGTTGAGGAGGAAAAGCCCCTTTCTTATACGGAGTAATATCTGTTCGTTTTAAGTTTTAGTGTTGCTCCTTACTTTCATTTAAAAAAACTTATTTTTTGTTTAATTTCTTCCAAGACGGAACAACAAATTTCATTTATACATGCAGTTCAGTATAATGCTTTACCTAGGACCTTAGCCCCACCTACCTTTTATGCTTTTTTCTTCCAACTATTTTCTATATTCTGTTCTCCTTTTGAAGATATTATACCCCATAATTATGGTATCAATCTTTTCAACAATAGCTTAAAAACATTAGTACCAATTACCTTCCTTAAAAGAATTGATTTAGTCAAGCTCATTGATTTAGTATTGATTTGTTATATAGCCATTTTGTTTGACGCAGTTGAAAGGTCTGGAAATTATGGCTTTGAGGATGACATCCCATCCCCCAAGCCAAAGGTTTTAAATTATGACTTTGGGGCATATAAGGTTTTTATAGAAAAAGTTTGTCGTAGAAGCTTCAAAAAGGGCTCATTCGAATAGAAATTGAAAGGGCCAATGGCATTTTCAATAGTCGAAAGTGATTGGAGAGCAATTAAGCCTTCTCCCACGCCCAGCATTTTCCAAAACGCTTCCAATAAAAAATTTAAATAGCTATTTTGTTCAAAGGATTTGAAAGGTCCAGAAATTTTGTCTTTGAGGGTAACAAATCCCCCTAGCCCTCAGGGCAAGGGTTGTAAGTTATGCCCGGGTGTATAGAAGGTTTTTATAGAAAGCGCTGTCATAGAAACTTCGGAAGGGGCTCATTCGATTGGTAATCAGAAGTTCTAGCGTTCTTTCTAAGAATCAAGGTGATCGGAGGGCAGCAGCCCCCCCCCGCACACAGAAACACGTCGTAATGACCCAAAATGCATCTAATAGAAGTTTTGAAATATAAGTTTTATTCAAACGGTCCAAAAAAAGGATACAAGTCCTATATACTGGTATCAGATGAAGAAATAACGTAGCAAATACTGGCAAAAAATGAAAAACCCCAAGAATAAAGCCCTTCTAGAATTTTAGTTCTCCGTTTTTTCTTCTTCCTCTCCTTCATCAGACTTTTCAAGTCTTTACGTGCGGCTACAAGTTCATCCCTTCTGGTCATTTCATTTTGATTGTAAGCAGATTCGATAATATTTTGAATACAGCCGGTTAAAATGGTATCTTTGCGACCAAATGTGTACATGACCCTGCACAGAGGACATTTCGTTTGGATTTCTTCATTCTGAAGGATACAAGCTTTGCAGAAAGCGTGTAGACACGGCAGTCTAACAGGCTCAACAAATACCTCACCATCCATCCATCCCCAAAGCATGACTACTTTAGCAAAGGATTGGGCATTTTAGGCTCGCAGATATACGAATCCTACGAAAAACTCAAAACTTATGTAGTTAATTATTTTTAAAGCAATTGGTGGAAACAAATGTTCAACTCAGAATGATGATGAATTCATTTTCTTATGTAAATATGCCAGTATTCAGTTCCGCATGTTTTTCATATCAATTTTTTGGGCTAAATGGCTTTTTCATAGTTTTAATCGGAAGATTTTGAGAAAAAAAGCGAGGGACAAAGAGCTTATTATGAGGGACAAGCTTATTATGAGCAGGTGACAAAAAAAATCAACTGAACCAAAAAAAGATGTAAATCTCATTCGTTGATTTCATTTTTGTCCAAATTGCAAAGCAAAACGAATTAAAATTTACTCCTGGGTGAAATCAACGGCATTTGAATTTTTGTTTCTGAATTACTTTTGTTCATTCTTCATTATTTTCTCGTAAGCAAGGCCATATCCTAGGAGGGGAGGTTCAAAACCCCTTACACCTCCCCCCTCCCCTGAATTTTGTCTGACCCACAAGAATTTAAAAATGTATAGAAACAAGTTTTGGACTCCTTCCATGCAAAGTAACTTAAAAGGGTTCCTCACTCTTTACAGGGGGAGCGCTATTGGACTGTTTATGATTAGTACATGACGTCATTGGAATTTTACAGTATCATTTTTAATATTGCATCATTAGGTTGGTAACCTGCATGTACATTTTTTTATTTATGTAAATGACGTCATCGTATAATTATCATATCAGTATGAAGAATGTGACGTCATGTTTGGTATATATCTAGAATCCCTCGGGCTGTAGTGATCATTAATTCAGTACATCTTTTACTGTGATAATCTATAAAGCGTGCAATGAATACAGTATATAAATATTTTAGCATTGGAATTCCAGCCTTTATCGCTGCAGTATCAGTTTGCTGGGCTATAAAAAAGCATAAAGAAGTCGGGGAAGAAATATTGTCAGAGGTCGGTGGAGAAATATTGTCAGAGGTCGGTGGAGAAGTATTGTCAGAGGTCGGTGGAGAAATATTGTCAGAGGTCGGTGGAGAAGTATTATCAGAGGTCGGTGGAGAAATATTGTCAGAGGTCGGTGGAGAAGTATTGTCAGAGGTCGGTGGAGATATATTGTCAGAGATCGGTGGAGAAGTATTGTCAGAAGTCGGTAAGCTAATGGGCACACTGGTAATCAATGAGTTGCCGATCTGGTAATCAATGAGTTGGATAAGAAGCCATTTATTGATTGAAATCGCAGTGAAATAAAATTTTGAATTACTTAGTTTCCAAGAAATAATAAAATCTTGTATCAAATATTTAGTTTAATTTCATTAGTTATTTCCGGTTATTTTGATATATGTAGTGTTTCTATTTATTTTTCATCAATGTGTGGAAAAACAAAAGTCCAGTATTCAAGATACATATAGCTAAAATCATTCCTTCTTGTAAAATCTAGTCAGTATAGATAATTTATAAGAGAGCAAACGAGGGCTAATATCGAAATAAATCTCCAACGCCATCTATTGTAGAGCAGATCCTGACTTTCTTCAAACCATTAGTTATTCAGTGATATATCTTCCTATGAAGAAATTAGTGACAAGGCTTTGAGCATAGCCACTGCACAGTTTATTGTAAAACTTGGACCTCGTGATTGCCAAACGAAGCAACAACATGGTCTAAGTTAGAAGTTGAGGAAATCGGCCCAATATATGAAAAATTGTCATTCTTAGCCCATACACAATAGTCCGGAGGAGTGCAGCCCCAAAAGATTTGTGATCTGGGAGACATTGTGTTTGTTTATATCTACATTAAAATCTCCGCTGACTGTATTAGATTTAGAGGCAACATTTTTAAGGAACCTGCCCAAAAGCTTGCAGGCTGACGCAAATAAGCGTTCATTAATACATGATTTTCAAGCTTAGCGGCAATAAAGTAATCAGTCTCTGCTAACAGCTTGCAAGGGAATTGGGACCGGATAGCGAGGCCACTATATGGTCTACCTCGCAGTCTATCAACTTCACTACAAAAGAGGAGATAAAAATTAGAAAATAGAGGTAACAGGCTTTGGCGGTCTTCCGACAAGAAATGCTACTGAATCAGAACTAGGTCATGGGACTGCAAAAACTGCAAAAGAATCGGGATTCGATTGGTGATTTTTTCCATTAATATTCCACGACGAAAATCAGCATCTGAATCTCATTTTCATATAGATTTATCCTTTCAGCTGAGCCTGTACAACAGGGCGTTTATAACTGTAACATGGGTAACTGTCTGATTTTCAAAGAGCAAATTTTTTCTGTTTTTGACACGGGGCTTTTTTAGGCTCTCATGACCTTTCAAACAGTTCGTGGTAACGAACTGTAGTAAGGACAACCTGGCTCAATAGTAACTGAAACTCTAAAAAATGAAACTTTGATACCAATAGTTACATCAAAAGAATCGCATTTTAATGCTGATTTTAAATATACAAGTTTAGAGAATAGGGATAAACACCCCCTGAAAGTCATACGATCTTAACGAAAATCCCACCATCAGATTCAGCATATCAGAGAACCTTATTGTAGAAGTTTCAAGTCCCTATCTAAAAAAATGTCGAATTTTTGTAGGGATAAACAAATAAACACGGATGCGTGTTTATTTGTTTTTTTGTTGTTTTGTTCAAGGGGTGATCGTATCGACTCAGTGGTCCTAGAATATCGCGAAAGGCTCATTCTAACGGAAATTAAAAGTTCTAGTGCCCTTTTTAAGTGACCAAAATAATTGGAGGGCACCTAGGCCCCCTCCCACGCTCATTTTTTCCCCAAAGTAATCGAATCAAAATTCTGAGATAGCCATTTTATTCACCATAGTCAAAAAACCTAATAACTATGTCTTTGGGGACGACTTACTCCACGGCAGTCCCCGTGGGAGGACCTGCAAGTTACAAACTTTGACATGTATTTGCATATAGTAATGGTTACTGGGAAGTGTACAGACGTTTTCAGAAGGATTCTCTTGGTTTGGGGGGAGAGTTGAGGGGGGGGGGGGGTACGTGGGAGGATATTTTCGTGGAGAAACTTCTCATGGGGGAAGATAATTTCAATGAAGGGGTCGCAAGATTTTCCAGCATTATTTAAAAAAACAATGAAAAAATAAATATGAAAAGTTTTTTCATATTTCATATAAATGAAAGATTTTCCAGCATTATTTAAAAAAACAATGAAAAAATAAATATGAAAAGTTTTTTCTACTGAAAGTGAGAAGCAGCATTAAAATTTAAAACGAAAAGAAATTATTACGCATATGAAGAGTTTACCTTCTCGTAATACCTCGCTCTTTACGGTAAGGTATTTTTAGTAATTTCAACTATTTATTCTACGACCTTTGTGACTCAGGAAACATTCTTAAGGAACTGCGACAAAACTTAAGCTTTAATGTAAAGAGCGAGGTATCGACGAGGGGTGAGCCCCCTCATATACGCAATAAAAACATACGAATATAGAAGTTCGCTACGTAATTTAATTCGTAAGTTACGTATATTTTTTACTTATGAAAACGTTCGTAAAAAATTATAAGTTATAGTTGCCTTTTTAAGTAATACAAAAATTGGAGGGCAACTAGGCCTTCTCCCTCGCTTTTTTTCTCAAAATCTTCCGATTAAAACTATGAAAAAGCCATTTAGCCCAAAAAATTGATATGCAAATTTCGTTTTAATTATTTATGTGCGGAGAGCCAAGATCAAAACATGCATTAATTCAAAACAACGCCAAGAAATTAAACAAAAAAAAAACAAGTTTTTTAAATGAAAGTAAGGAGCGACATTAAAACTTAAAACGAACAAAAATTACTCCGTATATGAAAGGAGCTTTTCCTCCTCCACGCCCTGCTCTTTACGCTAATTTTTTTTTACCGTTTTAAAATGTAGAGTTAAGAGAAAGAGTAATTCTTTAGCGTAAAGAGCGGGGCGTTGAGGAGGAAAAGCCCCTTTCTTATACGGAGTAATTTCTGTTCGTTTTAAGTTTTAGTGTTGCTCCTTACTTTCATTTAAAAAAACTTATTTTTTGTTTAATTTCTTCCAAGACGGAACAACAAATTTCATTTATACATGCAGTTCAGTATAATGCTTTACCTAGGACCTTAGCCCCACCTACCTTTTATGTTTTTTTCTTCCAACTATTTTCTATATTCTGTTCTCCTTTTGAAGATATTATACCCCATAATTATGGTATCAATCTTTTCAACAATAGCTTAAAAACATTAGTACCAATTACCTTCCTTAAAAGAATTGATTTAGTCAAGCTCATTGATTTAGTATTGATTTGTTATATAGCCATTTTGTTTGACGCAGTTGAAAGGTCTGGAAATTATGGCTTTGAGGATGACATCCCATCCCCCAAGCCAAAGGTTTTAAATTATGACTTTGGGGCATATAAGGTTTTTATAGAAAAAGTTGTCGTAGAAGCTTCAAAAAGGGCTCATTCGAATAGAAATTGAAAGGGCCAATGGCATTTTCAATAGTCGAAAGTGATTGGAGAGCAATTAAGCCTTCTCCCACGCCCAGCATTTTCCAAAACGCTTCCAATAAAAAATTTAAATAGCTATTTTGTTCAAAGGATTTGAAAGGTCCAGAAATTTTGTCTTTGAGGGTAACAAATCCCCCTAGCCCTCAGGGCAAGGGTTGTAAGTTATGCCCGGGTGTATAGAAGGTTTTTATAGAAAGCGCTGTCATAGAAACTTCGGAAGGGGCTCATTCGATTGGTAATCAGAAGTTCTAGCGTTCTTTCTAAGAATCAAGGTGATCGGAGGGCAGCAGCCCCCCCCCCCCCGCACACAGAAACACGTCGTAATGACCCAAAATGCATCTAATAGAAGTTTTGAAATAGAAGTTTTATTCAAACGGTCCAAAAAAAGGATACAAGTCCTATATACTGGTATCAGATGAAGAAATAACGTAGCAAATACTGGCAAAAAATGAAAAACCCCAAGAATAAAGCCCTTCTAGAATTTTAGTTCTCCGTTTTTTCTTCTTCCTCTCCTTCATCAGACTTTTCAAGTCTTTACGTGCGGCTACAAGTTCATCCGTTCTGGTCATTTCATTTTGATTGTAAGCAGATTCGATAATATTTTGAATACAGCCGGTTAAAATGGTATCTTTGCGACCAAATGTGTACATGACCCTGCACAGAGGACATTTCGTTTGGATTTCTTCATTCTGAAGGATACAAGCTTTGCAGAAAGCGTGTAGACACGGCAGTCTAACAGGCTCAACAAATACCTCACCATCCATCCATCCCCAAAGCATGACTATTTTAGCAAAGGATTGGGCATTTTAGGCTCGCAGATATACGAATCCTACGAAAAAACTCAAAACTTATGTAGTTAATTATTTTTAAAGTAATTGGTGGAAACAAATGTTCAACTCTGAATGATGATGAATTCATTTTCTTATGTAAATATGCCAGTATTCAGTTCCGCATGTTTTTCATATCAATTTTTTGGGCTAAATGGCTTTTTCATAGTTTTAATCGGAAGATTTTGAGAAAAAAAGCGAGGGACAAAGAGCTTATTATGAGGGACAAGCTTATTATGAGCAGGTGACAAAAAAAATCAACTGAACCAAAAAAAGATGTAAATCTCATTCGTTGATTTCATTTTTGTCCAAATTGCAAAGCAAAACGAATTAAAATTTACTCCTGGGTGAAATCAACGGCATTTGAATTTTTGTTTCTGAATTACTTTTGTTCATTCTTCATTATTTTCTCGTAAGCAAGGCCATATCCTAGGAGGGGAGGTTCAAAACCCCTTACACCTCCCCCCTCCCCTGAATTTTGTCTGACCCACAAGAATTTAAAAATGTATAGAAACAAGTTTTGGACTCCTTCCATGCAAAGTAACTTAAAAGGGTTCCTCACTCTTTACAGGGGGAGCGCTATTGGACTGTTTATGATTAGTACATGACGTCATTGGAATTTTACAGTATCATTTTTAATATTGCATCATTAGGTTGGTAACCTGCATGTACATTTTTTTATTTATGTAAATGACGTCATCGTATAATTATCATATCAGTATGAAGAATCTGACGTCATGTTTGGTATATATCTAGAATCCCTCGGGCTGTAGTGATCATTTATTCAGTACATCTTTTACTGTGATAATCTATAAAGCGTGCAATGAATACAGTATATAAATATTTTAGCATTGGAATTCCAGCCTTTATCGCTGCAGTATCAGTTTGCTGGGCTATGAAAAAGCATAAAGAAGTCGGGGAAGAAATATTGTCAGAGGTCGGTGGAGAAATATTGTCAGAGGTCGGTGGAGAAGTATTGTCAGAGGTCGGTGGAGAAATATTGTCAGAGGTCGGTGGAGAAGTATTATCAGAGGTCGGTGGAGAAATATTGTCAGAGGTCGGTGGAGAAGTATTGTCAGAGGTCGGTGGAGATATATTGTCAGAGATCGGTGGAGAAGTATTGTCAGAAGTCGGTAAGCTAATGGGCACACTGGTAATCAATGAGTTGCCGATCTGGTAATCAATGAGTTGGATAAGAAGTCATTTATTGATTGAAATCGCAGTGAAATAAAATTTTGAATTACTTAGTTTCCAAGAAATAATAAAATCTTGTATCAAATATTTAGTTTAATTTCATTAGTTATTTCCGGTTATTTTGATATATGTAGTGTTTCTATTTATTTTTCATCAATGTGTGGAAAAACAAAAGTCCAGTATTCAAGATACATATAGCTAAAATCATTCCTTCTTGTAAAATCTAGTCAGTATAGATAATTTATAAGAGAGCAAACGAGGGCTAATATCGAAATAAATCTCCAACGCCATCTATTGTAGAGCAGATCCTGACTTTCTTCAAACCATTAGTTATTCAGTGATATATCTTCCTATGAAGAAATTAGTGACAAGGCTTTGAGCATAGCCACTGCACAGTTTATTGTAAAACTTGGACCTCGTGATTGCCAAACGAAGCAACAACATGGTCTAAGTTAGAAGTTGAGGAAATCGGCCCAATATATGAAAAATTGTCATTCTTAGCCCATACACAATAGTCCGGAGGAGTGCAGCCCCAAAAGATTTGTGATCTGGGAGACATCGTGTTTGTTTATATCTACATTAAAATCTCCGCTGACTGTATTAGATTTAGAGGCAACATTTTTAAGGAACCTGCCCAAAAGCTTGCAGGCTGACGCAAATAAACGTTCATTAATACATGATTTTCAAGCTTAGCGGCAATAAAGTAATCAGTCTCTGCTAACAGCTTGCAAGGGAATTGGGACCGGATAGCGAGGCCACTATATGGTCTACCTCGCAGTCTATCAACTTCACTACAAAAGAGGAGATAAAAATTAGAAAATAGAGGTAACAGGCTTTGGCGGTCTTCCGACAAGAAATGCTACTGAATCAGAACTAGGTCATGGGACTGCAAAAACTGCAAAAGAATCGGGATTCGATTGGTGATTTTTCCATTAATATTCCACGACGAAAATCAGCATCTGAATCTCATTTTCATCTAGATTTATCCTTTCAGCTGAGCCTGTACAACAGGGCGTTTATAACTGTAACATGGGTAGCTGTCTGATTTTCAAAGAGCAAATTTTTTCTGTTTCTGACACGGGGCTTTTTTAGGCTCTCATGACCTTTCAAACAGTTCGTGGTAACGAACTGTAGTAAGGAGCGACCTGGCTCAATAGTAACTGAAACTCTAAAAAATGAAACTTTGATACCAATAGTTACATCAAAAGAATCGCATTTTAATGCTGATTTTAAATATACAAGTTTAGAGAATAGGGATAAACACCCCCTGAAAGTCATACGATCTTAACGAAAATCCCACCATCAGATTCAGCATATCAGAGAACCTTATTGTAGAAGTTTCAAGTCCCTATCTAAAAAAATGTCGAATTTTTGTAGGGATAAACAAATAAACACGGATGCGTGTTTATTTGTTTTTTTGTTGTTTTGTTCCAGGGGTGATCGTATCGACTCAGTGGTCCTAGAATATCGCAAAAGGCTCATTCTAACGGAAATTAAAAGTTCTAGTACCCTTTTTAAGTGACCAAAATAATTGGAGGGCACCTAGGCCCCCTCCCACGCTCATTTTTTCCCCAAAGTAATCGAATCAAAATTCTGAGATAGCCATTTTATTCACCATAGTCAAAAAACCTAATAACTATGTCTTTGGGGACGACTTACTCCCCGGCAGTCCCCGTGGGAGGACCTGCAAGTTACAAACTTTGACATGTATTTGCATATAGTAATGGTCACTGGGAAGTGTACAGACGTTTTCAGAAGGATTCTCTTGGTTTGGGGGGAGAGTTGAGGGGGGGGGGGGTACGTGGGAGGATATTTTCGTGGAGAAACTTCTCATGGGGGAAGATAATTTCAATGAAGGGGTCGCAAGATTTTCCAGCATTATTTAAAAAAACAATGAAAAAATAAATATGAAAAGTTTTTTCATATTTCATATAAATGAAAGATTTTCCAGCATTATTTAAAAAAACAATGAAAAAATAAATATGAAAAGTTTTTTCTACTGAAAGTGAGAAGCAGCATTAAAATTTAAAACGAACAGAAATTATTACGCATATGAAGAGTTTACCTTCTCGTAATACCTCGCTCTTTACGGTAAGGTATTTTTAGTAATTTCAACTATTTATTCTACGACCTTTGTGACTCAGGAAACAAGGAACTGCGACAAAACTTAAGCTTTAATGTAAAGAGCGAGGTATCGACGAGGGGTGAGCCCCCTCATATACGCAATAAAAACATACGAATATAGAAGTTCGCTACGTAATTTAATTCGTAAGTTACGTATATTTTTTACTTATGAAAACGTTCGTAAAAAATTATAAGTTATAGTTGCCTTTTTAAGTAATACAAAAATTGGAGGGCAACTAGACCTTCTCCCTCGCTTTTTTTCTCAAAATCTTCCGATTAAAACTATGAAAAAGCCATTTAGCCCAAAAAATTGATATGCAAATTTCGTTTTAATTATTTATGTGCGGAGAGCCAAGATCAAAACATCCATTAATTCAAACAACGCCCAGAAATTAAACAAAAAAAAACAAGTTTTTTAAATGAAAGTAAGGAGCGACATTAAAACTTAAAACGAACAGAAATTACTCCGTATATGAAAGGGGCTTTTCCTCCTCCACGCCCTGCTCTTTACGCTAAATTTTTTTTACCGTTTTAAAATGTAGAGTTAAGAGAAAGAGTAATTCTTTAGCGTAAAGATCGGGGCGTTGAGGAGGAAAAGCCCCTTTCATATACGGAGTAATTTCTGTTCGTTTTAAGTTTTAGTGTTGCTCCTTACTTTCATTTAAAAAAAACTTATTTTTTGTTTAATTTCTTCAAAGACGGAACAACAAATTTCATTTATACATGCAGTTCAGTATAATGCTTTACCTAGGACCTTAGCCCCACCTACCTTTTATGTTTTTTTCTTCCAACTATTTTCTATATTCTGTTCTCCTTTTGAAGATATTATACCCCATAATTATGGTATCAATCTTTTCAACAATAGCTTAAAAACATTAGTACCAATTACCTTCCTTAAAAGAATTGATTTAGTCAAGCTCATTGATTTAGTATTGATTTGTTATATAGCCATTTTGTTTGACGCAGTTGAAAGGTCTGGAAATTATGGCTTTGAGGATGACATCCCATCCCCCAAGCCAAAGGTTTTAAATTATGGCTTTGGGGCATATAAGGTTTTTATAGAAAAAGTTGTCGTAGAAGCTTCAAAAAGGGCTCATTCGAATAGAAATTGAAAGGGCCAATGGCATTTTCAATAGTCGAAAGTGATTGGAGAGCAATTAAGCCTTCTCCCACGCCCAGCATTTTCCAAAACACTTCCAATAAAAAATTTAAATAGCTACTTTGTTCAAAGGATTTGAAAGGTCCAGAAATTTTGTCTTTGAGGGTAACAAATCCCCCTAGCCCTCAGGGCAAGGGTTGTTAGTTATGCCCAGGTGTATAGAAGGTTTTTATAGAAAGCACTGTCATAGAAACTTCGGAAGGGGCTCATTCGATTGATAATCAGAAGTTCTAGCGTTCTTTCTAAGAATCAAGGTGATCGGAGGGCAGCAGCCCCCCATACACACAGAGAAACACGTCGTAATGTCCCTAAATGCATCTAATAGAAGTTTTGAAATAGAAATTTTATTCCAACGGTCCAAAAAAAGGATACAAGTCCTATATACTGGTATCAGATGAAGAAATAACGTAGCAAATACTGGCAAAAAATGAAAAACACCAAGAATAAAGTCCTTCTAGAATTTTAGTTCTCCGTTTTTTCTTCTTCCTCTCCTTCATCAGACTTTTCAAGTCTTTACGTGCGGCTACAAGTTCATCCCTTCTGGTCATTTCATTTTGATTGTAAGCAGATTCGATAATATTTTGAATACAGCCGGTTAAAATGGTATCTTTGCGACCAAATGTGTACGTGACCCTGCACAGAGGACATTTCGTTTGGATTTCTTCATTCTGAAGGATACAAGCTTCGCAGAAAGCGTGTAGACACGGCAGTCTAACAGGCTCAACAAATACCTCACCATCCATCCATCCCCAAAGCATGACTATTTTAGCAAAGGATTGGGCATTTTAGGCTCGCAGACATACGAATCCTATGAAAAAACTCAAAACTTATGTAGTTAATTATTTTTAAAGTAATTGGTGGAAACAAATGTTCAACTCTGAATGCTGATGAATTCATTTTCTTATGTAAATATGCCAGTATCCAGTTCCTCGTGTTAATGTACCAATGTTCAGTTCATGCATTGCCAGTAAGAACTCAAAACGTATCCACGTCAAGCTTATTATGAGCAGGTGACAAAAAAAATCAACTGAACCAAAAAAAGATGTAAATCTCACTCGTTGATTTCATTTTTGTCCAAATTGCAAAGCAAAACGAATTAAAATTTACTCCTAGGTGAAATCAACGGCATTTGAATTTTTGTTTCTGAATTACTTTTGTTCATTCTTCATTATTTTCTCGTAAGCAAGGCCATATCCTAGGAGGGGAGGTTCAAAACCCCTTACACCTCCCCCCCTCCCCTGAATTTTGTCTGACCCACAAGAATTTAAAAATGTATAGAAAAAAGTTTTGGACTCCTTCCATGCAAATTAACTTAAAAGGGTTCCTCACTCTTTACTGGGGGAGCGCTATTGCACTGTTTATGATTAGTACATGACGTCATTGGAATTTTACAGTATTATTTTTAATATTGCATCATTAGGTTGGTGACCTGCATGTACATTTTTTTATTTATATAAATGACGTCATCGTATAATTATCATATCAGTATGAAGAATGTGACGTCATGTTTGGTATATATCTAGAATCCCTCGGGCTGTAGTGATCATTCATTCAGTACATATTTTACTGTGATAATCTATAAAGCGTGCAATGAATACAGTATATAAATATTTTGCAATTGGAATTCCAGCCTTTACCGCTGCAGTATCAGTTTGCTGGGCTATGAAAAAGCATAAAGAAGTCGGGGAAGAAATATTGTCAGAGGTCGGTGGAGAAATATTGTCAGAGGTCGGTGGAGAAATATTGTCAGAGGTCGGTGGAGAAGTATTGTCAGAGGTCGGTGGAGAAATATTGTCAGAGGTCGGTGGAGAAGTATTCTCAGAGGTCGGTGGAGAAATATTGTCAGAGGTCGGTGGAGAAGTATTGTCAGAGGTCGGTGGAGATATATTGTCAGAGGTCGGTGGAGATATATTGTCAGAAGTCCGTAAGCTATTGGGCACACTGGTAATCAATGAGTTGCCGATCTGGTAATCAATGAGTTGGATAAGAAGCCATTTATTGATTGAAATCGCAGTGAAATAAAATTTTGAATTACTTAGTTTCCAAGAAATAATAAAATCTTGTATCAAATATTTAGTTTAATTTCATTAGTTATTTCCGGTTATTTTGATATATGTAGTGGTTCTATTTATTTTTCATCAATGTGTGGAAAAACAAAAGTCCAGTATTCAACATACATATAGTTAAAATCATTCCTTCTTGTAAAATCTAGTCAGTATAGGTAATTTATAAGAGAGCAAACGAGGGCTAATATCGAAATAAATCTCCAACGCCATCTATTGTAGAGCAGATCCTGACTTTCTTCAAACCATTAGTTATTCAGTAATATATCTTCCTATGAAGAAATTAGTGACAAGGCTTTGAGCATAGCCACTGTACAGTTTATTGTAAAACTTGGACCTCACGATTGCCAAACGAAGCAACAACATGGTCTAAGTTAGAAGTTGAGGAAATCGGCCCAATATATGAAAAATTGTCATTCTTAGCCCATACACAATAGTCCGGAGGAGTGCAGCCCCAAAAGATTTGTGATCTTGGAGACATTGTGTTTGTTTATATCTACATTAAAATCTCCGCTGACTGTATTAGATTTAGAGGCAACTTTTTTAAGGAACCTGCCCAAAAGCTTGCAGGCAGACGCAAATAAGCGTTCATTACTACATGATTTTCAAGCTTAGCGGCAATAAAGTAATCAGTCTCTGCTAACAGCTTGCAAGGGAATTGGGACCGGATAACGAGGCCACTATATGGTCTACGTCGCAGTCTATCAACTTCACTACAAAAGAGGAGATAAAAATTAGAAAATAGAGGTAACAGGCTTTGGCGGTCTTCCGACAAGAAATGCTACTGAATCAGAACTAGGTCATGGGACTGCAAAAACTGCAAAAGAATCGGGATTCGATTGGTGACTTTTCCATTAATATTCCACGACGAAAATCAGCATCTGAATCTCATTTTCATCTAGATTTATCCTTTCAGCTGAGCCTGTACAACAGGGCGTTTGTAACTGTAACATGGGTAGCTGTCTGATTTTCAAAGAGCAAATTTTTTCTGTTTCTGGCACGGGGCTTTTTTAAGCTCTCATGACCTTTCAAACAGTTCGTGGTAACGAATAGTTACATCAAAAGATACCAATAGTTACATCAAAAGAATCGCATTTTAATGCTGATTTTAAATATACAAGTTTAGAGAATAGGGATAAACACCCCCTAAAAGTCATACCATCTTAACGAAAATCACACCATCAGATTCAGCATATCAGAGAACCTTATTGTAGAAGTTTCAAGTCCCTATCTACAAAAATGTGGAATTTTTGTAGGGATAAACAAATAAACACGGATGCGTGTTTATTTGTTTTTTTTTGTTGTTTTGTTCCAGGGGTGATCGTATCGACTCAGTGGTCCTAGAATATCGCGAAAGGCTCATTCTAACGGAAATTAAAAGTTCTAGTGCCCTTTTTAAGTGACCAAAATAATTGGAGGGCACCTAGGCCCCCTCCCACGCTCATTTTTTCCCCAAAGTAATCGAATCAAAATTCTGAGATAGCCATTTTATTCACCATAGTCAAAAAACCTAATAACTATGTCTTTCGGGACGACTTACTCCCCCGCAGTCCCCGTGGGAGGGGCTGCAAGTTACAAACTTTAACATGTATTTGCATATAGTAATGGTTACTGGGAAGTGTTCAGACGTTTTCAGAGGGATTCTCTTGGTTTGGGGGGAGAGTTCAGGGGGGGGTACGTGGGAAGATATTTCCGTCGAGAAACTTCTCATGGGGGAAGATAATTTCAATGAAGGGGGCGCAAGATTTTCCAGCATTATTTAAAAAATCAATGAAAAAATATATATGAAAAGTTTTTTCTACTGAAAGTGAGAAGCAGCATTAAAACTTAAAACGAACAGAAATTATTACGCATATGAAGGGTTTACCTTCTCGTAATACCTCGCTCTTTACGGTAAGGTATTTTTAGTAATTTCAACTATTTATTCTACGACCTTTGTGACTCAGGAAACATTCTTATGGAACTAGGACAAAATTTAAGCTTTAATGTAAAGAGAGAGGTATCGACGAGGGGTGAGCCCCCTCATATACGCAATAAAAACATACGAATATAGAAGTTCGCTACGTAATTTAATTCGTAAGTTACGTATATTTTTTACTTGTGAAAACGTTCGTAAAAAATTATAAGTTATAGTTGCCTTTTCAAGTAATAAAAAATTGGAGGGCAACTAGGCCTCCTCCCTCGCTTTTTTTCTCAAAATCTTCCGATTAAAACTATGAAAAAGCCATTTAGCCCAAAAATTGATATGCAAATTTCGTTTTAATTATTTATGTGCGGAGAGCCAAGATCAAAACATGCATTAATTCAAACAACGCCCAGAAATTAAACAAAAAAAACGAAGGAGCGACATTAAAACTTAAAACGAACAGAAATTAATCCGTATATGAAAGGGGCTTTTCCTCCTCCACGCCCTGCTCTTTACGCTAAAGTTGTTTACTGTTTTAAAATGTAGAGTTAAGAGAAAGAGTAATTCTTTAGCGTAAAGAGCGGGGCGTTGAGGAGGAAAAGCCCCTTTCATATACGGAGCAATTTCTGTTCGTTTTAAGTTTTAGTGTTGTTCCTTACTTTCATTTAAAAAACTTATTTTTTGTTTAATTTCTTCAAAGACGGAACAACAAATTTCATTTATACATGCAGTTCAGTATAATGCTTTACCTAGGACCTTAGCCCCACCTACCTTTTATGCTTTTTTCTTCCAACTATTTTCTATATTCTGCTCTCCTTTTGAAGATATTATACCCCATAATTATGGTATCAATCTTTTCAACAATAGCTTAAAAGCATTAGTACCAATTACCTTCCTTAAAAGAATTGATTTAGTCAAGCTCATTGATTTAGTATTGATTTGTTATATAGCCATTTTGTTTGACGCAGTTGAAAGGTCTGGAAATCATGGCTTTGAGGATGACATCCCATCCCCCAAGCCAAAGGTTTTAAATTATGACTTTGGGGCATATAAGGTTTTTATAGAAAAAGTTGTCGTAGAAGCATCAAAAAGGGCTCATTCGAATGGAAATTGAAAGGGCCAATGGCATTTTCAATAGTCAAAAGTGATTGGAGAGCAATTAAGCCTTCTCCCACGCCCAGCATTTTCCAAAACGCTTCCAATAAAAAATTTAAATAGCTATTTTGTTCAAAGGATTTGAAAGGTCCAGAAATTTTGTCTTTGAGGGTAACAAATCCCCCTAGCCCTCAGGGCAAGGGTTGTAAGTTATGCCCGGGTGTATAGAAGGTTTTTATAGAAAGCGCTGTCATAGAAACTTCGGAAGGGGCTCATTCGATTGGTAATCAGAAGTTCTAGCGTTCTTTCTAAGAATCAAGGTGATCGGAGGGCAGCAGCCCCCCCCACACACAGAAACACGTCGTAATGTCCAAAAATGCATCTAATAAAAGTTTTGAAATAGAAATTTTATTCCAACGGTCCAAAAAAAGGATACAAGTCCTATATACTGGTATCAGATGAAGAAATAACGTAGCAAATACTGGCAAAAAATGAAAAACCCCAAGAATAAAGCCCTTCTAGAATTTTAGTTCTCGGTTTTTTCTTCTTCCTCTCCTTCATCAGACTTTTCAACTCTTTACGTGCGGCTACAAGTTCATCCCTTCTGGTCATTTCATTTTGATTGTAAGCAGATTCGATAATATTTTGAATACAGCCGGTTAAAATGGTATCTTTGCGACCAAATGTGTACGTGACCCTGCACAGAGGACATTTCGTTTGGATTTCTTCATTCTGAAGGATACAAGCTTTGCAGAAAGCGTGTAGACACGGCAGTCTAACAGGCTCAACAAATACCTCACCACCCATCCATCCCCAAAGCATGACTATTTTAGCAAAGGATTGGGCATTTTAGGCTCGCAGATATCCGAATCCTATGAAAAAAACTCAAAACTTATGTAGTTAATTATTTTTAAAGTAATTAGTGGAAACAAATGTTCAACTCTGAATGCTGATGAATTCATTTTCTTATGTAAATATGCCAGTGTTCAGTTCCGCATGTTAATGTACCAATGTTCAGTTCATGAATTGCCAGTAAGAACTCGAAACGTATCCACGTCAAGCTTATTATGAGCAGGTGACAAAAAAAATCAACTGAACCAAAAAAAGATGTAAATCTCACTCGTTGATTTCATTTTTGCCCAAATTGCAAAGCAAAACGAATTAAAATTTACTCCCGGGTGAAATCAACGGCATTTGAATTTTTGTTTCTGAATTACTTTTCTTCATTATTTTCTCGTAAGCAAGGCCATATCCTAGGAGGGGAGGTTCAAAACCCCTTACACCTCCCCCCTCCCCTGAATTTTGTCTGACCCACAAGAATTTAAAAATGTATAGAAACAACTTTTGGACTCCTTCCATGCAAAGTAACTTAAAAGGGTTCCTCACTCTTTACAGGGGGAGCGCTATTGCACTGTTTATGATTAGTACATGACGTCATTGGAATTTTACAGTATTATTTTTAATATTGCATCATTAGGTTGGTAACCTGCATGTACATTTTTTTATTTATGTAAATGACGTCATCGTATAATTATCATATCAGTATGAAGAATGTGACGTCATGTTTGGTATATATCTAGAATCCCTCGGGCTGTAGTGATCATTAATTCAGTACATCTTTTACTGTAATAATCTATAAAGCGTGCAATGAATACAGTATATAAATATTTTGCCATTGGAATTCCAGCCTTTATCGCTGCAGTATCAGTTTGCTGGGCTATGAAAAAGCATAAAGAAGTCGGGGAAGAAATATTGTCAGAGGTCGGTGGAGAAATATTGTCAGAGGTCGGTGGAGAAGTATTGTCAGAGGTCGGTGGAGATATATTGTCAGAGATCGGTGGAGAAGTATTGTCAGAAGTCCGTAAGCTATTGGGCACACTGGTAATCAATGAGTTGCCGATCTGGTAATCAATGAGTTGGATAAGAAGCCATTTATTGATTGAAATCGCAGTGAAATAAAATTTTGAATTACTTAGTTTCCAAGAAATAATAAAATCTTGTATCAAATATTTAGTTTAATTTCATTAGTTATTTCCGGTTATTTTGATATATGTAGTGGTTCTATTTATTTTTCATCAATGTGTGGAAAAACAAAAGTCCAGTATTCAACATACATATAGTTAAAATCATTCCTTCTTGTAAAATCTAGTCAGTATAGGTAATTTATAAGAGAGCAAACGAGGGCTAATATCGAAATAAATCTCCAACGCCATCTATTGTAGAGCAGATCCTGACTTTCTTCAAACCATTAGTTATTCAGTAATATATCTTCCTATGAAGAAATTAGTGACAAGGCTTTGAGCATAGCCACTGCACAGTTTATTGTAAAACTTGGACCTCGCGATTGCCAAACGAAGCAACAACATGGTCTAAGTTAGAAGTTGAGGAAATCGGCCCAATATATGAAAAATTGTCATTCTTAGCCCATACACAATAGTCCGGAGGAGTGCAGCCCCAAAAGATTTGTGATCTTGGAGACATTGTGTTTGTTTATATCTACATTAAAATCTCCGCTGACTGTATTAGATTTAGAGGCAACTTTTTTAAGGAACCTGTCAAAAAGCTTGCAGGCAGACGCAAATAAGCGTTCATTACTACATGATTTTCAAGCTTAGCGGCAATAAAGTAATCAGTCTCTGCTAACAGCTTGCAAGGGAATTGGGACCGGATAACGAGGCCACTATATGGTCTACGTCGCAGTCTATCAACTTCACTACAAAAGAGGAGATAAAAATTAGAAAACAGAGGTAACAGGCTTTGGCGGTCTTCCGACAAGAAATGCTACTGAATCAGAACTAGGTCATGGGACTGCAAAAACTGCAAAAGAATCGGGATTCAAATATCAAATTTCATTAAGATCTGGTCACCCTTTCGTAAGTTACAAATACCTCAATTTTCAAAATTACCCCCCCCCCCCCCCCCAATTCCACCAAAGAGAGCAGATCCGGTCCAGTTATGTCAGTCACGTATCTTAGACAGGTTTCTATTCTTCCCATCCAGTTTCATCCTGATCTCACCGCTTTAAGTATTTTCTAAGATTTCCGGTCCCCCCAACTGCCCTCCCCCCCAATTACGCTTGTTCCGGTTGAGATTTAAAATAAGATATCTGATTTACGAGGTCCTTCTAAATATGAAGTTTAATGAAGATCCGATCACTCCTTCGTAAGTTAAAAATACGTCATTTTTTCTTATTTTTCAGAATTACCCCCCCCCCGCAATTGAGCGGATCTGTTCCAATTATGTAAATCCCGTATGCAAGACTTCTGCTTATTTTTCTAACCAAGTTTCATCCCAATCCCTCCAATCTAAGCGTTTTCCATCATTTTAGGTTTCCCCACCCCAAACTTCCCCCAATGTCACCAGATCCGGTCAGGATTTAAAATAAGAGCTTTGAGACACGATATCCTTCTAAATATCAAATTTCATGGAGATCCAATCACTCGTTCGTATGTTAAAAATACCTCATTTTTTCTAATTTTTTGGAATTAACCCCCCCCCCCCCAACTACCCCAAAGAGAGGGGATCCGTTCTAGTTATGTCAATCATGTATCTAGGACTCGTGTTTTTTTCCCCACCAAGTTTCATCCCGATCCCTCCACTCTAAGTGTTTTCCAAGTTTTAGGTTTCCCCCTCCCAACTCCCCCCCCCATGTCAACAGATCCGGTCGGGTTTAAAATAAGAGCTCTGAGCCACGATACCCTTCTAAATATCAAATTTCATTGAGATCCGATCATCCGTTCGTAAGTTAAAAACACCTCATTTTTTTAATTTTTCAGAAATACCTCCCCCCCCCCCCAACCACCCTAAAGAGAGCGGACCCGTTCCATTTATGTCAATCATCTATCTAGGACTTGTGTTTATTTTTCCCACCATGTTTCATCCCGATCCCTCCACTCTAAGTGTCTTCCAAGTTTTAGGTTTCCCCCTCCCAACTCCCCGCCCCCGTCACCAGATCCGGTCGGGATTTAAAATAAGAGCTCTAAGACACGATATCCTTCTAAACATCAAATTTCATTGAGATCCGATCACCCGTTCGTAATTTAAAATACCTCATTTTTTCTAATTTTTAAGAATTACTCCCCCCCCCCAACTACCAAAAAGAGAGCGAATCAGTTCCGATTATGTCAATCATTTATCTGGGACTTGCGCTTATTTTTCCCATCAAGTTTCATCCCGTTCCATCCACTCTAAGTGCTTTCCAAGATTTTAGGTTTCCCCCCTCCAACTCCCCCCAATGTCATCAGATTCGGTCGGGATTTAAAATAAGAGCTCTGAGACACAATATCATTCCAAACATCAAATTTCATTAAGATCCAATCACCCGCTCATAAGTTAAAAATACTTCATTTTTTCTATTTCTTCCAAATTAACCGGCCCCCCACTCCCCCCCCCAAATGGTCAAATCGGGAAAATGACTATTTCTAATTTAATCTGGTCCGGTCCCTGATACGCTTGCCAAATTTCATCGTCCTAGCTTACCTGGAAGTGCCTAAAGTAGCAAAACCGGGACCGACAGACAGACCGACAGACAGACAGACCGACAGAATTGGCGATTGCTATATGTCACTTGGTTAATACCAAGTGCCATAAAAAACCTAGTCTGAGGTTTTTTTTAACACTTTTTTGAAAAAATATAGAATATAAACCTCACCCCGCTGCCAGCGGGGCTCATGGAGCTTCGCTCTATAGATAATGTTACCTGTAAGCAAGCCCACTTTACACATTTTTAGTTTCATTGAAGGGGGATAGGTAAAAAATAAATGCGCTTCTCTAATAATAACAGAGAAACAATATGCGATCATCAGAATCTTGCTATATGCAATAATACGCACTTTAGAAAACTTGTGACGAAACTAAACATTTACCCTAAACTGAAATAAACTAACGAAAGAGGGGGGGGGGTAGTGTCAGATAAACCACCCTGATGTTTGGAAAGACCATAAAATAATTTGTTACTTAGGCCATGTAACATACCAAACAGTCGAGCTGTTAGCTGAATGTACGATCTGACCAAACCGGTTTCATAGCCACAAGGACAAATGACGGGAGACAGGATGCATTGGACTTGTATGATTTGCGCCAAATATGTGTACATCAGGGGGGTGGGGGTAAGGTTAGATTTTTAACCCATTTCTGAGATATATTCTCTCCCTCCCCCCCCCCCTAATTTGCAAATATATAGCCCAAATTATACTATTGTATAAACTAAAGTATTATATTTACATCATGTTTTGGTGTATTTCATTATGATTAACGTAACTACACTTCTTGAGTGTGTTAGGTATAATACATAAGTACCAGTAATTTTCTTTCAAAAGGCCACAGACTAATAGAACCAATTTTCGTTGTTTTTTAAGTTAATCACCCCCCCCCCTAAAAAACGAACCAAGAGCCTGTGTATGTACCTGCAGTCTTTTGAGTCTGCAAGGCTATCGAAATATTCAACACCCGACTTTAGAATAATATCAAAAATGATTACCTTGCCGTTTTGAATTATCGATACCGTTCTTTATAGGTAGGAATTTTTTCCTACATTTCAGTTACAATTTTATCCTTATCTTTTGACATAGATTCTTTGAATGACCTGCTCATCAAATTCATGGAAAACGTTTTAACTACGTATTTAAATTGCGCATTTGAAAAGGCGGCCTTTGAAACAGGTGAGCAATAACTGGGGTCCGCGTTGTCTGTGCCCAAAGGACTGGGAACTAATTAAAAGTCAATAGCTAAGTTAATGAATATAAAATCATCATTGATAACTGTGACAGTGTAAAAATATTTTCCCTTTACTGTGCTAACTGCATAGATGACTGGAACAGTTACATCCGCAGGACTTTGCTTCTTAGGGAATTCCAATTTCGTCAGCAATAGTTACAGCTTAGGGGTATAAGCCTAGAGAAGGAAACATGTTAAGAAAACATTTCATAATACGCACAATAGCTGTAGCTAACACCTTTTGCATGGATCCCCCCTATACTTTACCGCCAACCTACCTTCCCCTAAAAAGCAAATATATAGTCCAAATTATATAAAACCAATGCATTCTGTCACCCATCACTTGTTTTCCGGTTCTTCTTTTAAACAGTTAATTCAATTAATAAGTACAAGGTATGAAACAAGAGAGACGCATTGGGAGAATAGAGGGGAAATATATAATTTCGACTGTATATTTACACATTAAGGGGGGGGGGGGTAAAATATAGGGGGTTCCATGCAAAATCTGTTTGCTACAATTGTTATGCATATTGTATTCTTATCATGCTTCCTTCTCAAACATGTTTCTTTCTTAACTCGTAAGTTAAAAATACCTCATTTTTCTAATCTTTCAGAATTAACCCTCGCCCCCACTCCCCCAAAGAGAGCGGATCCGTCCCGGTTATGTCAATCACGTATCTAGGACTTGTGCTTATTTTCCCCCCCTAGGGGGGAAAATAATTTAGGTCCCCCCTCAATTCCCCCCAATGTCACCGGATCCAGTTAGGATTAGAAATAAGAGCTCTGAGACACGATATACTTCCAAACTCCAAATTTCATTAAGATCCTATCACTCCTTCGTAAGTTAAAAATACCTCATTTTTCTAATTTGTGCAGAATTAACCCTCCCCAACTCCCCCAAAGAGAACGGATCCGTTGCGGTTATGTCAATCACGTATCTAAGACTTGTGCTTATTTTTCCCACCAAGTTTCATCCCGATCCCTCCACTCTAAGCGTTTTCCAAGATTTTAGGCCCCCCCCTCAATTCCCTCCAATGTCACCAGATCCAGTCGGGATTTAAAATAAGAGCTCTGAGACACGATATGCTTCCAAATTTCATTGAGATCCGATCACTCCTTCGTAAGTTACAAATACCTCATTTTTTCTATTTTTTCGGAATTAACCCTAGCCCCCCCCCCCCAACTCCCCAAAACATAGAAGATCCGTTCCGGTTATGTCAATTATGTATCTAGGACTTGTGCTTATTTTTCCCATCAAGTTTCATCCCGATCCCTCCACTCTAAGTGTTTTCCAAGATTTTAGGTTTCCCCCCTCCAACTCCCCCCAATGTCATCAGATCCGGTCGGGATTTAAAATAAGAGCTCTGAGACACAATATCATTCCAAACATCAAATTTCATTAAGATCCAATCACCCGCTCATAATTTAAAAATACTTCATTTTTTCTATTTTTTCCGAATTAACCGGCCCCCCACTCCCCCCCCCCCCAGAGGGTCAAAGCGGGAAAATTTCTAAATTTCTAAACTCCCCCCCTCCCAGATGGTCAAATCGGGAAAACGACTATTTCTAATTTAATCTGGTCCGGTCCCTGATACTCTTGCCAAATTTCATCGTCCTAGCTTACCTGGAAGTGCCAAAAGTAGCAAAACCGGGACCGACAGACAGACAGACAGACAGACAGAATTGGTTATTGCTATATGTCACTTGGTTAAAACCAAGTGCCATAAAAACTAAAAAAAAGGAGAAAAACTAAAAAAATAAAAATTAAAAAATAAAAAACAACCAAAAAAGAAAAAACTAAAAAAGAAAAAACTAAAAAAAAGAAAAACTAAAAAAGAAAAAAAACTAAAAAAAAGACACAAATTACGACCGAGATACCGGGACACAGGGAATATAAATGACGACCGGGACACTCAAAGAGAAATTACTAGACTGGGACACCGGGACACAGGGAATATAAATGACGACCGGGACATAGGGACACAACTACAACGGGGACGCCGGGGGGGGGCAGGGGGATATATAAATGACGACGGGGACACAGGGAATGTTCGATTAGCAATCACCATCAATAAAGCTCAAGGGCAATCATTAGAAAAAATGCGGTATAGATCTGAATACGGATTGTTTTTCCCATGACAATTATATGTTGCATGTTCAAGAGTCGGTAAACCTGACAATCTATTTATATGCACAGACAATGGGACAGCGAAGAATGCTGTATATTCGCAAGTTTTACGTAGTTAAAAATATATAGTATATATATATATATATATATATATATATATATATATATATATATATATATATATATATATATATATATATATATTCACAGGTGTGACACAGGGACACAACTACAATGGCGCATAACTAATATGGCACGCAACGACTTACGCGCGCGGGGGGGCTTGGGGGTTGGCTTGCGAAGCGCCTCCATCAAATTGGTGTATACAAATTGTTGTTTATCATGGTGGATAACTTTGCTTCTGATCCTATTTAGCCATCTGTAGGAGGGCATATCTCCGGCCGGCCGCGTTTTCTGGCGCTTTTCAATCATTTGCAGTGCTTCCTACAATAGCCAGGGCTTCATTGAAGACATCTTGCCACCAACGGTATTAGCGATAACCTCTAGTACACCGTCTTTAAATGTCTGCCAGAACGTGTCCAGGTACACAAATGTATTCAGGCATTCAAACCTTTTCTGAATTTCAATTGAGTACTTTTGGCGGAATGCCTCAATTTTTGTTTCTGGTTGTCCAACTTTGGCTGGTGTTGTCCTGAAGGCTGGCCTTTAAGATACAGACAGAAGTTCGCGGCAACTAATTGATGGTCGTTATTCTCTAACTTAGAGGAACAATATGTTCTAAAATTCTTAACTGATGAGCACCATCTTTGGGGGAATGTGATATAGTCTATCATCGTCTACGTTCGCCCGTCATTGCTATACCATGTTGGCTTATAGATGTCTTTCCTTTGAAAAAGGGGGTTGGCAATGACCAGTTCGTGCATAGCGGACAATCGGGTCCCATTTTCACTTCAAGGGTCAGAGGTAACCAGTCCAACTATAAATTTAAAAGCTCCACTGGGGTTAGATACAAATGCAATGGAATCGCCCACCACGAGAGAAAAAACGTGAGGGGAAATCTGAGATAGAGCAGATATCAGAGCTGAGTAGAACTTTCGCCCACTGGGAAACACTTGTTGATGTGCAGCATACTATAATCGACATCGTGCCATGCTTGTCGTTGAAGCAGGCAGTGAGTAGTCAATCTGATATCGGGATGTTAGACATAAAGAGAGATTTCTTCGCCTTCTTGTTTAGGAGCAGTCATACACTGCAGCTTCTACTAGAGGTTTGGCCTGACCAAATCATCGTGTAGCCTGTAATTGCGATTTCTTCATCACCTGATCCCGTCAGGTGTATTTCTGTCATTCCAAGTATGTCTATCCTGCATCTCAAGCCCTAGAACTTCTTTGGAATCCGGGTTTTTCATGGTTAAGATATTCCAGGTGGCTATTCTCACCCCACCTTGGTCAGCAAGGTTCAAAGGATATCCGGGGGTATTCCAAGGTCATAATGGATGATAACCAATAAGATCCGGGGCTTAAGTAACATTACTTTTTATTGCAAATATTTTCAGGTTCTGATTAAGAAACCCCGTGGGTGGGATCAACCTACACCCAAGAGGCTGGGGAGCCTTGTTCAGAGCGATTATTTTCCCAAGGGATTGTCACTTATCTGAACAAACTCACTAAAGATAGTTAATGCTGACCCTGTCAACATTTCATTAGCAGCGAAATAGCGCTGCCTTAGTAAAGAGCAATGTGGGCACAATGTATTTTTTTGTTTTTGTTTAGACCAGTGCAATTCGTATCACAGGAGTTGTGGTAGAAATTTCATTAAAGGTTCTTTGAACTGGAAATTGAAAGGGCTAGTGCCCTTTTTAACAGTCAAAAGTGATTGGAGGGCAACTAACCCCCCTCCCACACCCACCAATTCCCCAAACATATCCAATAAAAATTTTTAAAAAACCATTTTGTTCAACATAGTTGAAAGATCCAGAAATTATGGATTTAAATTTGACAACCCACAGCAATCAGGGCAAGGGATATAAGTTATGTCCTGGGGAATTTAAAGTTTATATAGAAAGGATGATCGTATAAACTTTGTAGGGGCTCATTGGATTGGTAATCAAAAGTTCTAGAGCCATTTTTAGGATTCAGAGTGATTGGACGGTGGATACCCCCTCCATACCCCGTGTTTTACAGATATACATCGGATAGAAATTTTGGGAGGACCTTTGGTTGTCTTAGAAGCTTCAAAAAGAGCTCATTCGATTGAAAATGGAAAGGGCATAGTGTCCTTTTTAATATTCGAAAGTGATTGGAGGGCAACTAAACTCCCTCCCACGCCTACCATTTCCCCAAACACATCCAATCCAAATTTTAGATAACCATTGTGTTCAGTATAGTTGAAAGGTCCTGAAATTTTGTTTTTGAGAGTGGCAACCCCCAGAGCCCTCAGGGCGAGGGTTGTAAGTTATGCCCTGAGGGCATAAAAGGTATAAATAGAATCGGTAATCGTTTAGACTTTGGATGGGGCTCATTGGATTGCTAATAAAAAGTTCTAGGGCCCTTATTAAGATTCAAAGTGATCAGAGGGTAGATACCCCACAACACCTTGTTTTTTCCCGAAATCAGTCTGATAGAAATTTTGAGATGGCCATTTGTTGTAAAAAAAAAAGTTCGAAAACAGCTCATTCAATTGGATATTGAATGAGCCAGTCTCTTTTTTCAACAGTTGAAAGTGATTGGAGGGCAACTAACCCCCCTCCCACATCCACCATTTCCCCAGTCACATTCAATAAAAATTTAGAGGTCGCGATTTCGTTCCACGTCATTGAAAGGTCTGTAGATTATGTCTTAGAGGATTACAAACCCTCCACAGCCCTAAGGGCAAGGGTTGCAAGTTATGCCCTGGGGGCAAATAAGGTATATATAGAACGGGTGATACTATAACCTCTAAAGGGGGGCATATTGGATTGCTAATCAGAAGTTCTAGTGCTCTTTTTAAGTTTCAGAGTGATCGGAAGGTGGAATACCCCTCACACCTCGTATTTTCCCGAAATGCGTCCGATTTTAATTTTGAGATGGCCATTTTTTGTCAAAAAAATGCCGAAAAGGGATTATTTGATGGGAAATTCAAAGAGTCATTGCACTTTTAATAGTCGAAAGTAACTAGAGGGCAACTAACCCCCTTCGCACGCCCACCATTTCCCCAAACTCATCAAATAAAAATTTTGAGATAGGGATTTGGTTAACATAATTAAAAGGTCCGAAAATTATGCCTTTGAGGCATTTGCCACCCCCCCCCCAGCCCTCAGTGCAAGAGTTGTAAGTTGTATCCCGGGTATATAAAGTACATATAGAAAGGGTGATCACATAAACTTGGGAGGGGGTTCATTGGACTCATAATAAGAAGTTTCAGTGCCCTTTTAAAGACTCTGAGTGATCAGAGGGTGGATACCCCCACCACACCTTGTATTTTCCCGAAATACATCTGATAGAAATTTTGAGATGGCCATTTGTTATCATAGAAACTTTGAAAACAGTTCATTCAACTGGAAACTGAAAGGGCTAGTGCCCTTTTTAATAGTTAAAAGTGATGGGAAACCTCCCTCCATTCCCCACCATTTCTCCAAACACATTCAATCACAATTTTGCGACAGCCATTTTGTTCAACATAATTGAAAGGACCAGAAAATATGTCTTTGAGGATGAAAACATCCCACAGCTCTCAGGGCAAGGTAAGTTATGCCTTGGGGGCAAAAGCGTGATTGTATCAACTTCAGAAGGGACTTGTTGGATTGGTAATCAGAAGTTCTAGTTCCCTTTGAAAGATTTAGAATGATTGGAGGGAGGATAGCCCCCCCCCCCAAAGCCTGGGATTTTTCCATAATGCATTCACAGCTCTCAGGGCAAGGTCAGTTATGCCATGGGGGCGTATAAGTTATATATAGAAAGGTTGATTGCATAGACTTCAGAGGGGGTTCATTGGATTGGTGATCACTTTTTAAGATTTAGAATAATCAGAGGAAAGATAGCCCCCCTCCTAATCCTGGGTTTTCCCATAATACATCTTATGGAAATTTTGAAATGGTCATTTGTTGTCATAGAACCTTCGAAAAAGGCTCACTTGATTGGAAATTGAAATGGCTAGTGCCATTTTTATTAGTCAAAAGTGATTGGAGGGGAACAAGACATCCCCCACCCACACCCATCAATTCCCAAAACACATCTAATCTAAATTTCAGGATAGCCATTATGTTCAGTGCAATTGAAATGTCTGGAAATTATGTCTATGACAACCCCCATACCTTCTTAAGACCAAAACATAATTTGCACTTTGCAGAAAAAAATGGCAGTGGATTGTCAATAGTATACATAGACTGACATATATTCCTTAAATTTTCATATTTTTTATTGATTAAAGTTAAAAAATTAAAACATTTTAAACATATTTGGTTTACTTAAATCATACAATAAATAATCAAGTCAAACTCAAACGAGCAAAAATTTCATGAGTAAGGCTGATAACCTCCATACCTTCTCAACCCCTGAACACAATTTGCACTTTGCTGAAAATAAAATATATTTAATTTTTTTTACTTTGTTTTTACTTGTTTAAAATGTTTTAGTAGATATACCAAGCGGGAAGTCCTCCCCCTTGCACTCAAATTACAGTGCGAATGTCCAGGACCCTTTTTAAGAGTAACAACAGATTGGAGGGCAAGCAGCCCTTCTCTCAAGCCCTTTCATTTTCCAAACACATCTAGTCAAAATTTTGAGACAATCATTTTGTTCAGCATAGTTGAACAGTCCAGCAACTACGTCTTTAGGGATATTAGGCATGTCAACCCCCACAATTTTGCAATTGGCCCATTATGCTTCAAAACTAAATGTTTCTTTAAAAATAAAGCAAAAGGCACTGTGTCAATTGATTGCCAATAAAACACCTCGGCAATATATTGAAAACGACTGGGGGTATAAAGTTGAAACTTTGGGCACACTACTACTACTACTTCTGATCTTATAATTTTAATAAATAAAAAGAGAATAAGTGCATCATACACATGACTAGAACACAATTTGCGCTTTACTGAAAAAACAATACGTTTGAAATATTTTCAGCTTTCTTATTGTCATAAATAAAATTTATCCAAAATTAATGAAGAAATGTCAGTGCATGTCAATTTAACCAACAATCCGAGGTCATTCGTTTGTTTTTTTTTTGTTTTTTTTTTTTTTTTTTCAGTAAAGCACAAATTGTGTTCTGGTCTTGAGAAGGCATAGGGGTTATGAGCTCTACTCATGTTAATTTTTGCTCGTTTTCAGTTTGACTTGGCTATTTATTTTAATTCCTGTTCATTTTGAGTTTCATTTATTTATTGATAGTGAGTTGTGGTAGTTTTACACTTTGAAGATTATTCAACTTTATTTTTTCTCAATCTTGGCTTAATGGTGCTCTTTACTTTTATTTGGCAAACTTGTCTTGTGGGAAAAATCTTTGAATTAATTCAAACAAACGCTGGATGTTAAGTTGTCCCATAGAGTCGAAAGTTAACTGGGAAGTAAATGATCATCAAACTGCACATGGTCACTAGCCAACACTGTGAAACTTTATCAATCATCAACAATATCACCCAACGACAGTGTAAATAACTTGTCAATCTATGATTGACAAGTCAATCAGTCAAAAGAACTTGTCAATCTGTCAAAAGCTATGAGGCTTCAAAAAGAAATATCCTTAAATTAACCCTTAAATCCTTAATTTAAAGCAAAAACATTACAGATGTAATGAAGTAAAAATTTTAATATAGTATTCACTTCAGAAAAGAAATGGACCAAAATTATCAGAGTTAAAACAGAATTATATGGATGAATTTTCACATCCTCGCAGCTAGATAAGGTCATCTAGGAATATTCTACTAACATTGTCCCCAACCCTGCATTCAACAGAGATTATTTCAATTATTTACAGCAGCTTATTGAATATGAATAATTATCACATTGTTCCAAATTCAGTTTAAACATTAAAAAAATGCTTTACGAAAGTAAAGACGTTGTAATTGAGTTGGGGCACAAACCCAACCTGCATTATTTTTTACAACCTTTAAGTGGTGTAGTTTTGTTGTTCTATGCCTCCCAGCTGAGCAAATCAACAATTCAAATTAATCACAAGTACATCTTCCCCATTCTTGTGAAAGTAAAAATTATCAACTGACCAGGGGATTAACCTGTGATGTTTTGTTGTAATTGCATAACCTATATCACAGAAATCCAAGATGAAGAAGAAGAAAGAATTATTGGAATATGAATAAGATAGTTAATATTGTCCATTTAATATGCAACAGCAACACTTTAAGAAATTTATATATAAAAAAATTCTTGTGAATGTTCATCTCAATTTATCAGCAGTCAACCCAACCATTTGTACACCTAACCCTTTTCTGGACCACACTGTGATGGTTTTTGTGGATAGTGAAGTCCTCTCTTGAAAAGAGTGCAGATTGTCTGGTATTATATGTTACTTGTGTTACAATTAAAGCTTATTCCAATAGGCAATGCATAGAGCACCCTCCCAAGACCCTGCCCCCAATACTACCAAGAAAGTTCCACATACAACTTGGCAAATAAAGCTCACTATCTCAAAGCTCACATGATGGGTCAAATTCAATGGATATACTGTGGTGGAGGTGAGGGTGTTAGTCACTATCAAAATTGAAAATGAAAAGGACTTTCAAAATAATACCAAAACTTACATAATAGGCTTTTATAGCCCTAATGACCAAACTACAGATGCCTTGAACTTCCTCAGTTATATAAGCAATTCTAATATGCTAAAAAACATAATTATTTGTGGAGATTTTAATACCCGAAGCCTTTTCTAGGGGGATAAGCCAGCAAATAAAGCTTGTAAGTTTATTGAAATTTTGATCTCAAACAATACTGAATTAGCAGTTGCTACCCCTCCAAATCTAAATATATATTCTAACCCCAAAAGTGGTAGATTCTCCACAATTGACCTACAAATCATGTTAATGAGCATTTTAAATAAACTATATATAAAGGAAATTGATAACCTTTGCACAGACCACTTTGCCATACTTTCTTCATTAAATGAACCCAATAATAATTAAATCATTAAAATTCTGCCACATAGCCGCAAATATATTAACACTAAAGCAAATTCAACTATGTTCAAAAATAAGCATAATGAAGAATTTTTTACTCTCACCTAGGGATCATATATTTCACTTGCAGCTGACACATATGCTTAAGTTTTGGCATACTAACAGATAAAGATAATCATGCTATCCCCAAGACAACACCCATGAAAACAATCCCTAAACAGACTCCTGCAACATGGTGGAGAAATGAGTGCCAAAATAAATGAAGAACAAGAAGGCAGCTAGGGGAATGTAGTGATTATGATTGCTTTGCTTCGCTTTGCTAGTGCTTGTGTTTATTCTTGCTGTGTGTGCTATGCTTGCTGATATTGCTTTTTCTTTATAGGAGCTTGGGTTAAATAAATGCATTAATCACAATTGTTGCATGGTGTCAGAAGTGGGATCTTGGCATTGAAATCTAACAGCACTATGGAAGTCCAACAGCCATCCATCAACTGGGATGCCACCTCCTTGGCAGATGAATGGAATCAATTTGAACAGCATGCCCGGTTGATGCTTATAGGACTGCTGGCAGAAAAGACAGAAAAATCTCAGTGTGCCTACCTGCTTATCTGGATGGGAGAAAAGGGACGAGAGATCTTCAATACTTTCGAAATGGAAAAGAGTGAAGCCAACAAAATTGAACCCCTTATCAAATACTTTAAAGACTATGCAAGCCCAAAGAAAAACACTGTGTTTGCAAGATACATCTTCCAGAAGAGGGACCAGTTAGAAAACGAATGTATTGAAAGGTACATCAAGAATTAAAAACATTGGCCAAACCATGTCTGCACACAGAACAAGATGAAATGATTCGTGACCGAATTGTCTGTGGAATTCGAAACCAAGCTGTTCGAGAGAAACTGTTAGCGGAAGGTGACTCATTAACTCTTGAGAGTGCAGTGTCAAGATGTAGAACCTACAAAACAACCCAAGCTCAGCTAAAATCATTCAGTGGTAATAAACCAATATCTATCAAGCAGGAAGTTGATGCAATCACACGTGGTCCAAGCCGATATAGCTTCCAAAATCAGAAAGCTTCTATTAATAACCACACCAAGCGTAGAGAATGATATTTTTGTGGTGGATCTTACTCGACCAATCATGCATGTCCAGCGAAGGGGAAAATATGTACACAGTGCAAGAAGCCAAACCATTTCGCAAGGGTCTGTCGCAGCAACAAACGTAAACATCATTGATGAAGAAACTGAGTCATTCAGAGAGGCAGTCGATGATCAAGAAACAATTTTCCTGTATGCCATTGACAAAGGTAGTGGCAAAGATGAAGCCCTTGTCCCACTGACCTTAAACAACCAGCTTTCAGTCAACTTTAAAATTGACACAGGAGCCCAAGCAAATGTCCTTCCCAAAAACATTTTCGACAAGCTTGACCCAAAACCGAATCTGCAATCAACTAATCAGCGACTGACCAGCTACTGTGGTGCTAGGATCCCTGTCATTGGCACTTGTGACCTTACCTGCAGCCACAAACAGTATCCTAGGGGTGCTCACAGATTCTATGTAGTCAACTCAGCATCGACCCCAATAGTGGGATATCGATCCAGTATAAACTTGAACCTCATCAAACTGGTACTTAATGTTAATGCAGAACAAACCAGCATAGACAAGAAGTACAAAAGCCTCTTTGAAGGCATTGGCCGACTTGAAGGGGAATGCAACATCCATCTAAAAGATGGGTCCATACCAACCGTCTATCCGGCCAGAAGGGTACCAGAGGCACTAAAAGACAAACTCCAGGACGAACTTAACAGAATGGAAAGAGACAGAATCATTGAAAAAGTCACAGAGCCCACAGAATGGCTAAATTCAATGGTGATGATCAAAAAGAAGAATGGAACTGTAAGGCTATGCATAGACCCAGTAGACCTCAACAAATGCATAAAGCGCCCTTACTATCCCATACCTACCTTAGAACATGTTAGAGTCAAGCTGCATGGTGCAAAGGTGTTCAGCAAAATGGATGCTTGGTCAGGGTACTGGTCATTAGTCCTTTCTGCAACTGCATCTGAGATGACAACATTCAGCACTATATATGGGCGTTATCGATTCCTAAGAATCCCTTTGGCTTACTTTCAGCACAAGATGAGTTCCAGCGCTGTATGGAAGAAGCATTTGAAGGGCTGGAAGGAGCAGCCATCATTATTGATGATATTCTAGTGTATGGAGTAAATCAAGAAGAGCATGATGAAAGACTCCAAGGCGTTATGGAAAGAGCACTAGAAAAGGGTGTTAAATTCAATAAGGATAAATGCAGCTTCAGTGCAAGCAGCGTATGCTATTTTGGGCACGTAATTGGAGCCGATGGCATGAAACCAGACCCAGAAAAACTGAGAGCCATCAAAGAGATGCCCAGACCTCAGAGTCGCGAAGAGCTGCTTACCCTCCTTGGAATGTTGAACTACCTCGCAAAATACATGTACTGTTTTGAATTTTTTTTTCTTAGCTTTTACTGACATATAAAGCGAATTCGGCTCTATAGAGCTTGTGATAGCCTTTTGAAAATAAATATTATCTTATCTCTTATCTCTATCTACATTCCCGACCTGTCTACTAGAAATAAAAGCCTTCGAGACATACTCAAATGTGAGCCATTCTCTTGGAGTCCCAAAAATGACCAGACGCTGGTAGAGCTCAAGCAGTCAATCGTGTCAGGCATCTCCTTCTTCAACTACAAGAGCTTGAATGTGGAGCTGAAAGTTGACGCATCCAGCCATGGCTTGGGAGCAAACCTCTGTAGTGATGGAGAGGTAGTAGCATATGCGTCCTCTGCACTTAGCAAAACCAAGCAAAAGTACTCCCAACTTGAAAAGGAGCTGTACGCTATTGTCTATGGATGCAAACACTTTCACCACTACCTCTATGGGAGACGAGTCAACGTAATCATTGATCACCACCCACTTGAGACAATAGTCAGAAATCCTATCCATAAGGCCCCTCCAAGGGTACAGAGACTAATGCTACAACTCCAACCATACGATCTTCATCTGCAATTCCGGCCAGGTTCAGAAATACCGATCGCCGACGCTCTTTCTCGTCTCCACCTTCCGGATGTCGATGAGAAACTAGCAACAGAAATAGACGTGTATGTTCATCAGATCTCTAGACATCTTCCTGTAAGTGATGAGAAAATCCTACGAATCCAGGAAGAAACTTCCAAAGAGAGCCAACTCAGGATTCTGGCGAAAACAATCCATGAAGGCTGGCCAAAAAGCAGAAAAACATGCCAGTCAGAGGCACATCCGTTCTGGAATATCCAGCATGAACTGTCAACAAACAAAGGGATCATCTTCAAAGGCGAGAGATTGGTCATACCCAAGATATTACAGCCAGACATCCTGAGACAACTCCACGCTGCTCATCTTGGAGTAGAAAAGACCAAACAAAGAGCCAGAATGCTGGTTTATTGGCCTGGCCTGAATGCAGACATTGAGCAGTATGTCCGTAGTTGCCAAACATGTGCTAGAAACAGGCCATCAAACCAAAAAGATCAGTCACGAAATACCATGTCTTCCTTGGCAAAAAGTCGCATCCGACCTATTCACGCTCAACAATGATGACTATCTTGTAACAGCGGACTATCATAGCCGCTTTTTCGAAGTAGACAAACTCAGCTCCACTACGTCAAAAGCCATGATCTCCAAACTCAAATCTCATTTCGCCAGATATGGCATCCCATCTATACTAATATCTGACAATGGCCCTCAGTACTCTTTGGTTGAATTCCAAGATTTTGCCAGGACATGGGGATTCACTCACAGAACATCAAGTCCAATCTACCCCCAGTCCAACAGCCTTGTGGAAAAGACTGTCCAGACAGCAAAGAGCCTCATGACGAAGGCATCAGAAAATGGTGAAGACCCATACTTGGGACTGCTCGAATACAGGAACACACCCGTGGATGGACTAGCGTCGCCGTCCCAGCTTCTGATGTGTCGTCAATTGAGGACACTTCTGCCATCTACCACTGACCACCTAAAAAAGAAAGTGGTCAGAAATCACAAGTTTTTGGAGAAACGCACAGCTCTCCAGAGACAACAGAAGTGTCAGTATGATGCGACGTCTAGGCCTCTTCCGTCAGTAGAAGTAGGGAAATCAGTATACATGCAGAAGACGCCAGGTGGCAAATGGAGCCCAGCAAGAGTAATTGCCCAGTCTGAGGCCCCTTGATCCTATGTAGTTGAGACAGACGACGGGTCTGTCATAAGACGGAATAGAGTTCACCTCTCAAGCAGCCTTGGCATTGACTCGGAGACTAGAGACCTTGGCGGACCAACTGTCATATCTTTGACCCCATTCTCTACTCCAAACAAAGAAATTCCAGCTCAAAAATCACTGTCACCACCCGGAAATAAGCTCAGCAGATCACCGCTGCGCTCCTCAGCACCACTAGACTGAATGGAGACAGAGCTCACCTCATCTGAAGCCTCAATTCAGCTATGTGGAGCAGCACCTCTCCCCCAAGTTGGTGCAAGAACACAATCCACAAGAGTGATCAACCTGCCAAAGAGATTGAACCTGTAAATAGTTGTGTGAAGTGAAAAGTATGCAATGTGTATACCAGGAGTACATATGAGAGAAGTGAGCCTAGCGCCTTCTCGTACTTGTTAAAAAAAAAAAAAAAAGAAAAAAAAAGTGTTAAGCATGATAGTAGATTTTACTAGTGTAACAAACCTTATGTGTACTTAGAATACACAATAGAGAAGCAAGCCCAGCGCCTTCTTGGGATGTAAATAAATTTAGTGATATCTTAGATAGTGATGATATGGTGCAGTACTAGTGTATTGTGAACCAATTAGTTTAAAGTGAAAAGAAGGGAGATGTAGTGATTATGATTGCTTTGCTTTGCTAGTGCTTGTGTTTATTCTTGCTGTGTGTGCTATGCTTGCTTATATTGCTTTTTCTTTATAGGAGCTTGGGTTAAATAAATGCATTAATCACAATTGTTGCAAGGAATATATCTAAAAAAAAACATCTCTGCTAAATATTTAAATAAATTTTTAACAGAGGCTAATCTCAAGAGGACTATAATAAATGCTAAATATAATTATTGGAATAATTTTGCAAATAGTCTTTCCAGAGATATGCTGATTATATATAAACTCATAAGCCACATATGTGGGGGAAAAAATCCCCCAACCCACTCCAGTATGAGCTATTACATAATAATATACATTAGGATAATCACAGTGAACTGGAAAACTTAGTTGCAACTCTTTTCTCAAATAGGCTAACATCAAATAATATCAGTATCACCACTCCAATCTTGATAAATCCCATATACAAGGCTTACCCAAGCTTAGAGTATATAAGCCACCCATTCTCAATTCATGAACTGAATAGGCCTAGTGAAATACAACACATTAGGGGTTAGGCTGTTAGTAGCTACAATTAAGGCAAAGAAAGACACTTCTTCCACGAAGTGGCTTAGTTTCTGTTAACCCCCAAACCATTGGATTTCAAACATCTTATTCCTATTGAAAAAAAAAAATGGTGTAGTCAACCTATAGCTTTATGTCTCCTCCAAATGTGGAGAACTACAAGTGAATTTTTGCAATCATTGATCAAGACAAAAATCACCCATCCACAGTAGTATAGACTGCACGTACAGAAGAAGAAGCTGCAACCCATTGCAGTGCAGACAGCATGCACAGAAGAAGAAGCTGTAACCCAATGCAGTCCAGACGGCTTGCACAGAAGATGTGCATGCTGTCTGGACTATTACAGAAGTATTCTACTAACAGGTATCCCTTACAAGTGGCTTTAAACTGGCAATTTATTCATTTTTCAATCTACTATATATTAAGCTTCACAAAAACCAATTTTTTGATTGCATTTCTTTTCAATAAAAAGTTGAAAAGACAGAAAGGTGATCAGTCAAGAACTAATCTGTTACCTTGTTTGCTTTTTTTTATTCCAAGTAATTGAAATTTGTAGTTTGATTATAATCATTTTGAATTAAAATTTGGTTTAAACAATCAATGCAGTGCAAAAAGTTAGAAACATGATGTTTAAGCTTTAAGATAAGCCTTGGCTATTCTTGAGAAAATCTTGACAAAATTTTGTTATAACAAAGTGAAAAAGGAGCCTAAACACTCTCCTGCACTTTTTTGTAGCTACCTTAGCAGCAGAAAGACAGGTAAAAATCTTATATCCATTTATCACTTGACCTAGTAAATCTCACTCAACAGGACCAACATTCTACTAACAGGTATCCCTTACAAGTTTCTTTAAAGAGGCAATTTGTTCATTTTTCTACCTACCATATATTCAGCTCCACAAAAACCAATTTTTTATTTCATTTCTTTTCATTAAAAAGTTGAGAAGATAGAAAGGCAATCTGTCAAGAACTAATCTGTTACCTTGTTTTTTTTTTTATTCCAAGCAATTGAAATTTCTGGTTTGATTATAATCATTTGAATTAAAATTAGGTTCAAACAATCAATTTAGGGCAAAAAGTTAGAAACATGATGTTTAAGCTTTAAGATAGGCCTTGGCTATTCTTGAGAAAATCTTGACAAAATTTTGTTATAACAAAGTGAAAAAGGAGCATAAGCACTGTCCTGCACCTTAGCAGCAAAAAGACAGGCAAAAATGTTGTATTCATTTATCACTTGACCTAGTAAATTTCATTCAATGGTACCAAAATTTTACTAACAGGTATCCCTTACATATATTCTACCTTTCTACCTACCATATATTCAGCTCCACAAAAAAACAATTTTTTTTTTCATTTCTTCTCATTAAAAAGCTGACAAGATAGAAAGGCAATCAGTCAAGAACTAATCTGTTACCTTGTTTTTTTTTTTTTTATTCCAAGCAATTGAAATTTCTGGTTTGATTATAATCATTTGAATTAAAATTAGGTTCAAACAATCAGTGTAGTGCAAAAAGTTAGAAACATGATGTTTAAGCTTTAAGATAAGCCTTGGCTATTCTTGAGAAAATCTTGACAAAATTTTGTTATAACAAAGTGAAAAAGGAGCCTAAGCACTCTCCTGCACTTTTTTGTAGCTACCTTAGCAGCAGAGACAGGTAAAAATCTTATATCCATTTATCACTTGACCTAGTAAATCTCACTCAACAGGACCAACATTCTACTAACAGGTATCCCTTACAAGTTTCTTTAAAGAGGCAATTTGTTCATTTTTCTACCTACCATATATTCAGCTCCACAAAAACCAATTTTTTATTTCATTTCTTCTCATTAAAAAGTTGAGAAGACAGAAAGGCAATCTGTCAAGAACTAATCTGTTACCTTGTTTGTTTTTTTTTATTCCAAGCAATTGAAATTTCTGGTTTGATTATAATCATTTGAATTAAAATTAGGTTCAAACAATCAATGTAGTGCAAAAAGTTAGAAACTTGATGTTTAAGCTTTAAGATAAGCCTTGGCTATTCTTGAGAAAATCTTGTTATGACAAAGTGAAAAAGGAGCCTAAGCACTGTCCTGGACCTTAGCAGCAAAAAGACAGGCAAAAATTTATTCATCTATCACTTGATCTAGTAAATTTTATTCAACAGAACCAAAATTCTACAAACAGGTATACTTTACAAGTGGCTTTAAACTGGCAATTTATTCATTTTTCTACCTAGCATTTTGATTGCATTTCTCTTGAAATTTAAAAAAAAATAGATAAAAAATTAATAGAAAATTAATAGAAAAATAGAAAAAATTTAAAATTCTATCCTTTAGCCTATGAAGAGGTACTGTAATGGTCCTATGTCTTTATTTTGTGTTCTAACAATATCTATGTTGCTAGTAAGGATATGAGAAAAGATAGCCTAACTGTTATGCTTAGTATTTTTTATAAACTCTGCCAGTGAGACTGAATAAAATTCTAAATTTCTTATTACAGTATGTTAGTTAATTTATTAAGGGAACATAACAGCAAGACAAACTTTAAGGCTATCACAAAATTTTTAACTTTTCTTTTCTTTGGTTTCATCTTTCCTCTTAAACTGAAACAACTTTTACCTTTGAGAGGAAATTAATTATTAATTTCTAAACTATGACAAAAGTACTTGGGCCAATGATCTTTTATCTTTTTTTAATAAAACATTGTTGGCTTGCCTTTTCCCTTAAAACTATTCATTTCAATTAGATACTTATTTTTACAAACATTTTTAAATTTACAAAGTCAGGTTTCTCAAGGGGCACTGGTGCATCCAGGGGATCCTGGGGTCTGCCCTTTTCTCACATTTTTCTGATATTCTCATTCCTTAATTTTCTGTTTTTCACTTTTTTTGTCAAGAAAATTTGTAAATTTGGTCAATTAGGCCTATTGACACCATTGTCCCCCTAAATTTTGTTTATTGCCCCTTGTTACATCAAGCCCCCTGATATTTTTCCATAGATCCATCCCTGTCAAGGGATAATGATAAATGATCCAGCCTACCTTGAAAACACCATGAGGTCTGATTTGGACTGCACATGGATTTCTGAGAATTTTTTTACTTAAATTGGAAAAGAATCAAGATTATAAAGAGCTACTCTTTGAAAATCTCTCAGCATTTTACTTCGTTTTCCCAAAGTGTTAACACGGGCTCAAAAGGACTAAACATGATAAAGGCCTAGCCTATAATCTACCTTGCACCAACAAATTCATCACATTCTGGCATCCTTCTCCATTTGTGAACGGTCTCAAAAGGACCGAAGTCTAAAGTTAGACATTCGGCTGACTCAGGCCAGGCATGATCAAATGATATTTTTGAACATATTCCAGACATATTCTGAATAAACTTTCTGATTTTTAAATGTGTTGCTCTTGAATGCTGGAATTGCCATCTATAAAATTCTCTAAAACAGATCACAGAAAAACTGAAACATTTTATGGTGGCAATCAACTTGGTGCTTGTACTCGTCTGTCTAATTAACATCCTCGTATTTAACCAAAAGGCACCCAGATTCTCGACCCCTTTTTCATCATTGTAGGGTATATAGATATCTAAATCATATACTTCTTGTCTATAAAACAAGTTTTTTAAAGAAAAATAAAGATCTTCAGTAAGTCAAAAATGAACAGAAATAAAGTCAAATAATAGTCCAAGCGTATAACTACCACAAATCACTCTCAACAAATAGATACAATTTAAAACAAACAGAAATTGCAATAAACAGCCAAGTCAAACTAAAAGCGATTAGAATTATCATGAGCAGTGCTGGTAACCCCCATGCCTTCTCAAGACCAGAACATAACTTGTGCTTTACTGAAAAAAGAGGAAATGACTATGGACGGTTTGATTGACATATATTGATGCATATTCCTTAAAATTTTGATAATTTCGCATTAACAAAAATAAAAAAGTCAAAACATTTGAAACGTATCTTGCCTTAAGTAAAGCGCAAAGGAAGACCTAGTCTTCCAAACCTTTCGCCTACCTAGAACAAAATGGCTATCTCAAAATTTTGATTGGATTTATGTGGAAAAATGGTCATGACAGGGTGATTAGTTGCCCTTCAATTACTCCCGACTAATAAAAATGACACTAGTCCTTTTCATTTCCAACTGAAATAGCACTTTTTTGAAATTTATACAACTCCCTCGATATGTCATAGTCTAAAACACCCCCCCCCCCAAAAAAAAAATATTATGCCCACATCGCTCCAGTCATCCTTTAATTTCGCACGCCCTTCCTTCTTATCTTCCCTAGATTTCTCCAGGTACCCATTTAAAGCTTGTGTCGACACTGGCTGTGCATACAGAGTCACGCTACTGACCCCCGCCCAAACCAAATAACTGGGTATGACAGTGATTGAACTGGATCTGCATAGTTTAATCCTGGGACTCAGGACAACAATGTCACCACATGATGATCATACAACCTGGTAAGTATTATTAAATGAATATTTCAAATAAACATAAATTTTTTTTTGCCCTAAGCCGTTCCTCCTATATTGCTGATACAACTTTTTTACAACCTACGTGTACATGGTGTGTTTTGATTCAATTCAACATCCCCTACGATTTTGAACTTAATACCCTTAGTCTTTATAGTAACAGAAGCATTAGTAATAGTGGTAGCAGTAGAATGCACATAGTGAATTCATTTCCCGCCTCAAAGTACCCTGAAGATTTGAATTTAATACTCTAAACGGTTCTCAAGATACTGTTGATACACCCTTTTGACAACCTGCATGCACTTAGTGTGTTTTGATTTAATTGAAATTTCTATTGAACATTCCCTGAGATTTTCACCCTAATCTCCAATATACGCTTAGCCTTAGTGCCAGTCATAGTACAAATGGTAGCTGTTATTATAGTTGTAGTAGCAGATTGCACATATTGGTTTTTGGTTAATTGAGCATCCCTTCATCATTCTTTTAAAGTTCCTGCTCAATGCATGAAGCGGTTCCTGAGATAGACTCATTTGACAACCTACATGTACACAGTAGGTTTTGATTTAGCTTAATACTCCCGTCAAAATTCCCTGAAAACTTCATTTTAATACCCTTAGCCTTTTTGAACACTAAGGATCAAAAATATTCCCCTTCTAGGGCATTGCTGGCCAAAATGTTTCGGAGAGAGCGAGGAATTTTACCGATTGACTGGTCATTTTTACCGACTGTGATTTCCCAATAATTAGCATAATGCTCGTTTCAAATAAGAAACTTGAGAGCACAGTTCAGACCAAAGTATCGTATAGTCTGAAGAAGAATAGCTCCTTAGTTCAGTCTCTCGAAAAAAGCATGCGTACAACTAGTCCGTGATCTAGTGGAGAAAGAAAAAATACAAGAAGGGAAATACGATGATATGATTCATAAACAAACAGAAATAAAAAATGACATTTTCAATTAAATATACGGATTAAACAGAGAATGAAGAAAATACAACAACAAAACTTCAGTTAAAAGTTCTTGGTTCGGCAGTCTCAAAACACAACATGACGAGGTGATCAAAACAGTCATCTTCCATAGTTGTACGTAAACGTGCCATACCTAGTTTCAGTTTGCTGAAGCTTCTTTTCATCATTGCTAAAGGTGGTGAAACTATAACAAGGCACTGATAAACCTACCAGAGCCGGAAATATAATATATTTAACTGCATAAATTTGAAGGAATAGGGTCTGAAGGATTATGGAATTAATGAATTAATGGCTTTCAACCTCAGTACTGGCCAATAGCTCTAACGTAAGTTCCGTGGGATCTAGGTTTTTCTTAGTTAACATCTTCATGAATTCAAAAAGGCTTTCATAGCTGATGTTCATTATGCCCAGTAGAATTCGATGCGCTGGCTCCAGAAATGACGATTTATTAAAGATTGTATCTTCCCAGCTATTCACTATGGCTCTGAGGATACCATAGAGTTCCTTAGCATAGAAAAATAGCGCTGGATGATTTCCAATCATCCAGCCTATCAGTTCCAGGATTAGGAATATCCTTTGAACAACGAGCACTGTCTGAGCATGTGGATGCCTAGGATGTTGTTTAAGTTGGAACTTGTCTTTGGCTAATAAACCAATTTTTTTCCATAGCTACTTTTGATGGCTTGATTCTTCTCTTTATCTGACAAGCCTCGGACAAGAGTGGACACGTGTCACCTTGAGTTTTGTATTTGCAATCACCGAATCAAGCTTTTGGCAGTAATGCAGAGGTAATTCGATTCTTTTGGTTGCTCACCAAGTGGTTACAAACCACTTGCTCGACAACTAGAATCCATTTAGGCTCTTGGTTTTTGTGAATAATGGCGTACTGATTCATGTACGATAGTCTTTGTCGAATATATTCATACACTCCAACACTTTATTTTACTGGATACGTTCGTATATCTAATTCCTTTGCACTTATATCTAATTTCTTTCATCAATGTATCCCATTACGATTGAGATCAATCATCCAACTCACGTAATTTGCAAAGAAACTGACCTGTGGGTCCCTTCGATGGCCGCTGTCTTTTTTACCACACACAGCTCATAATCTACTAACTACTGACTACTAATCTACTAACTAGCCTGATATAAAACGTGACTGTGACCTTACTGCCATGCGAGTAACTGATACTAGGTGCTACCAAACGAGGCTTTTTGCCAATTCTTTCCAGTCAGTAAAAGTTCAGGATTTGCCAACTGAGATCATTTCTTCATTTAACCGAACAAAAAATTGTGGTGCCATGCGTTGGTAATACCACTGCATTTACCGACCAAGATTGAAATTTTGGCAAATGTCATGTTAGTATTTTCATGCTCTTTATTCAACTGAAAGAAAAGTTATGATGCTGTCCGTAAAATTACTGAACCAATCGACACAACCGCTAAATTTACCAACAAATTTTTTATTGAATCGAATGGAAAATTGTGGTGCTGTCCGTAAAATCACTGAACGATTAAGTATAGCCTCTATATTTACCGACCGAAATTATGGTAAATAAAAATTTTGGCACCGTCCATAATTCTGCGACACAGGTCGGTAAAACCGCTGCATTTACAAAACTAGATTGAAATTTCATTAGATATCAGGTCCGTATTTTCATGCTATTTATTTAACCAAATGGAAAATTGTAGCAGAATCTATAAAATCACTACACGAATTGGTAAGACCACTGGATTTACCGACCGAGGTTTCGGTATATGCCATGTCAGTATTTTCATGCACTTTATTCAACCAAGTGAAAAATTGTGATACCATCCGTAAAATCACGAGATGAATCAGTAAAATTGCAAAGTTTATCGATCAGGATCCAGATTTTGGTAGATAAAATGTCAGTTTTATCGGGGTGTTTATTTAACCTTTACTTAAATGGTGATTTTACCTACTCATTTTTTACCGAGTGGCAAAAAACGTTAGGGGAGGTTGACCCTCTTTCATGTGTGACGGCTCTAACCCCCTTTCTCAATAAAATGCTATTTCTTAAGAATAGTCAAGTTGCATAGCTTACAGTCCCTAACTCAATGGCTGTGGAGTCTTGGCTTCCCCAGAGGCATATTTATGCGACCTTTCAAACGTAGAACAAAATGGCTATTTGAGTTTTTTATCGGATGCCTTTTGAGAAATAAGGGGCGTGGGTGGGAGGGGGCTGCTTGCAAAGAAATTACTTTTGAATCTTAAAAAGGGCACTTGAAGTTTTACTTTCCGATCGTATCAGCCCCTCCCTCAAAGTTCTCACGACAACTCCTTCCTTACAAAAAAAAAATTAAATACATAGGGCCCCCTTCACTCTTTACTATTGCACTGCCTGTGATAGATTTGAACGACCTAGTCGGATGGAATCCCCACACCTTAACCGCTCTTTCGCTAGGCATGTAGCTGGAAAGTGTTGTCGTCACCACTTTGATGCAGTGGGGTTAAATTCCCAAGGGTGGTCAAATTCCTCAGAGTGGTTACGCTAGCAAGGAGGGAAACGGTTCATCAATCATCAGCCTAAACCGCACATCGGCCATAATTTGGAAGAGCTTCGTCTTACGCCGTGATTTTCACCTTGGCGTCCTCAGGCAGAACTGGGACTGTAATAATGGTATATAGTAATATACATTTTAATAGATTAAGTAAATACATCTTAATTTTAAGTCAATTCTATATTTGTAGGCGCCAGTAATTCATGAATTATTTTAAAGAAAATGAAAACTACTTATATATTTTAATATGATGATTTCCTTTTCTACCAACAAATACAACCTGTTGTTGCATTTATTTCTTAAAAACCTTGATTGTATCACGTTAAAATCACCTGATTCTAAGATAATGTTGAAAACAACCAGATAAATAACTGAAAATTTATTAACTAAAACTGAAAAAAAACAAAAAAACACCAACTTAAATAGCACTATGAAGAATATACTACGGCATTTTCAAGTTGCCAAAGTTTCATTATGTAATAATGTAATCATTATTTCAGTTACCAATTTCCATTATACCAAAGCAACAAACACATAATGAGCATTTATTATTTTTTAAACTTCGAATGGGAGTTCAGCAATGCCCCCTCCCAGTATGTGCAACTTGCTTGATGTGTCAAATTAGCACGGATATTTGGGGACGCCTGGTTAAGCGTACATTTCTATGATTGTGCTTTTCACTTGTGGCCAGTCAGTATATTTAATGCCAGTTGATTTATTATAATTATTTGTTTTTTTTATTATTATATATCATTATACAATATATAACTATTATATTATTTGTTTTTCTAGTGAATGAAGCATCAATCTACGTTGAAATAAAGTCTATTTTATAAAAAAAAAGTTAATCAAATGATAAAACAAATATGTCAACAAACAAAAATACTAACAAAAATGAAATTGATTTATTTTAATTAAGCGAATTTTTAAAAACGAAACAAAATTCCAATGACGAGGTTAATTGGACAACAAATAACATTTTTGGCCTAAAGATACCCCTTCTATAAATTAAGTTAAAAATATATAAAATATGGTATTAACCGAAGTCCTGACAAGAATCAAATTCCACTTTTTAAGTCTGATTTTGTGCTTCCTAGAGGGGAAAAATGTACGTTTCCCTTTGTTTGAGTTTTGGATCAAAATTGAATAATTCGTTTTTCAGGCAGAAAAAAATATGTTTTAAATTAAGCCTTTGCTAAAACAAGGCTTCATTGCTTGTTCCTTTTTTCACATTTTCCTTTTCAGATTTTATTGGAAAATATTTAAAAGTTTTAAGCTAAGGTCAAGTAAATGCCATGATATGTTCTTCAAAAATAAAAAAGCCCAACAACCAGAGGCAGTTAAAAGAACAGGAAATCTAATGTTAAGAGTATTTTTTGGCTTAAAGCACAAAAGGAACAATTGACTTTCTATTTCTAGGGTAATCTTTGAATTCCTTTTTATAGTTTCGGTGTTTGCCAAGGGCCCAAACTGTCATCTGGTAGAAGCCGGCCAATGTGAACAATAAAGCTAGAAATATAAAATATTTGATAATTTATAAGTATAGTTATTTTAAAAGTAAACACCAATAAATCTTAAATTAAATTGTCACCGTTAGCATTAATTTTTTTCATAACAGAAAAGTAGGAAAGTACTTCCACAAAGCTTAGAAAATAATAACTCAAGAATTTATGCCTTTTAGACGATGCAACATAATTTATCCAATATTAAAGGTAACTGGTAAGAAGCTAATTGCAAGAATAACAATAATTTTTATTTTTATTGACTTTGTCATTTTTAACGGCATCTTAGGGGGTCAATAAAAACCCAGAGGCGGTTCTAAGGACAAAAGCCTAATGTAAAACGGTCTGATAGACACAATCAGCCAAAGGGAAACCACCGTAAGTGACATTTAAGCATAATATTAGCAAGTATGCTAAAACTATATTAGAATCTTTAAAGCAGTGGGTTATTATTAAAGTTGGTTTATTTAGTCAAATAGCACCCTTTAACGTCTTTTAATAAGGCATGCTGAGCTAAGGTTACACAATGACAAATTCAGTGAACTAAAAAATTAACAAAATTATCTTCCAAATCATTTTGTACACTAAAAGTTTTCAATTACCTAAGGCTAGCTAGCGAATAGCCTAAAAATGAATATACAATTTCCATATTCAATGTTCTAGTCTGAAGTCAAAGCTTTGACCCCTAAAAACCAAACTTCTAAGATGGAAAGATTTATGGAAGCACTTATACGAGTTTTGAAGTCAAAAGATTCAAAAATAGACGTAAATACGTTATAATAACGCACTGACTATACATGACGTTTGACAAAAAGAGAAAAGATAAAAAAATAAAAAAATAAATAAAAACAACAACTAGAAATACGACAAGAATAAAAACAACAAGAAGTGATTTTCTACTGGCTGAAAATTACTCATTTCTGGTTGGTTTGAATTATACTTTTTTTATTTGCTCATTTTTTTTGTCAAATATCCAAAAACCTTGAATCCACGGAACTACTATTATTGTTCCAACTCTTCTTTCCTTTGGCTGAATGCTCTATGTGAACCTCAGTGATTTAATGGATGGCTCAGTTTTAAAGTGAACCAAGTCAGTTTTTTCTCTTTTTTTGCCACAGTGTCCTTTAGTGCTAAGGATTCAAAGTACGTATATTGTCTTTAAAATTCTTTTGTACCTTCAAAATCCAAAAGAATTAACTTCTAAGAAGAAAAACGATTAGTTTAATGTCAAACCAAAAACTAAGCTAAATACTATATTTTAGACGTACCTAAAATTTATAACAACTAAAAAATTGTCAAACTAAAGATAACTAATTAAAAATAATTTCAACTGTAAAGTACAATTTAAGGGTATTTATGTTTCCCTAGCCCTAATTTATAAGTGTGCTACCTTCAAATTGTTTAGTCTATGGATAAATGACACCTCTTGACTACAAATACGCTTCCGCAGGTGCCACGGGACATGTGATCCCACGCGGAGCCATCACATCAGACTCGGCGTAAGAGGTTGAAAGCTGAGCCTCCTCCCAACATTTTACATCACATGTTCCATGTGATGTGGGCGGAAACACATGGGAAACACACAGCCTCCTCTAAGTTCAAAGCTATTGTATTCACTATTATGTTTGCTTCCGCGCCTTTCTAGTATTCAATGCTTATATTTCTACCATTCGCATTTCTATTATGCTTCCACTAATACGTGAAAAAAACAAAGCAACCATTGATAGTTGAGAGAATGCAAAGCATTGGATAGCGGTATTGGGGCCGTCTGGTCCGTATGGGCGATGGTGAGCTCCCTCATGATGTTTTGAGTTAGATTCCCCCCGGCATTAGAAGGCCAGGACGGAAAAAATTGTAGCTTGTTCGGTGTCAAGAGAGGGAGGCTACACTGGCGGGGGTGCATCTTTGCTTCAACATTGACACGCCTCTCCTCGTGGAGAGGCGTTGTTACTGCCTTAGCGGCCAACCGCCATGGAAGGCGTGGCTCTGGTGACTAAAGAGCACAATGGTGATTGAGTAGCATAGTGCTAATTAAATAGTCTACTTGAATACGAAACGATAAAAAGAAGCACAAAATAAGAGAATACATCTAAAAATCTGTTTAATATTTCATCTATAAGTATCAGTCCTGACATTATACTACAGTGGTTTTCAAAGCTCAAGATTCAGGAGCCGGTGTAAAGATAGAAAGCATCGCAACTCTACCCAACAAAGACGATTAACAAGTCTTAATGAAAGCTCAGTTCCATTAGAATAAGATTAATTGCAAAACCTGCTAATTAACATTTTTACTGACACATATTTTTTTCTACGTCGAATCGAACCCAAGTACATGATTTTGCACATGAGTAAGTTGGGGAGGGGAGGTTTTGACAATGAATATATATATATATATATATATATATATATATATATATATATATCCAGGTCGCAAAATGTTGCGAGAGATGCCCATAAACCTGTCTGGTTAGAAAAAAAAAAAATTAAAACTTGTGCCAGGTTTCAGCCTAGGCCCACACCAGACCAGAGCAAAGTTTCTGCTGAAGTTAAGATCTGCTTTAAAAAAGGTTCAAAAACACTGCTAGTAAAGTGATCCTGTAAAGCTATTGAAATTGTTCATAAAAAAATGAAGGTCAAAGGAAATCAGTTGATTTACAGTTTGTCTCTGGTTGTATGATTTTTGAAGGATACTCAAATTGAGTTTCTTTTGCTCTCAAGTTCCAACCAAAAAAAAAAACTAAGTAAACAGAAACAGATTGTTAACTTTTTTTTGTTGGATAGAAACACGTGTTTATTTGGTTGATGAGTGGAAAAAGTGGTTGTTTGGAAGAATTGTTGCGACCAGGAGCTGGACAAGTACAGTTTGTTTTTGAGTCTAACACCAATGTTTATGGGGTTACTCTAAACAAGTGGAAGCTTAAGGAGGGTTAATTGTTCAGTTGTATTGCCTTTTTAAGCGTTTTTTGTTTTCTTCAATAAACCCCCGTTACTCAACTAAATTCAAAACTGACCCTTTTTTTGCTCATATTCCTTTTCCATTCCGCGACTTTAATATTGATCAATTGCTATACATTGTTGATTGTTTAGTTATATTGTTCAGTAGTATTGATTTTTTAAGCGTTTTTTGTTGTTGTTTGTTTTCTTGGATAAACCGCCGTTACTAAACTAAATTCAAAATTGACCCTTCTTTTGCTTATATTCTATTTCCATTCTGCGACTTTAATACGGATACGGACTTTATGAATTTTTAATAAAAACTTTCCCTTTATATATTCCATTATTTGAAGTTTATGTTTCTTTTGTCGCAAAATATTGACAACTATTTATTAGATTTTTGAATCAATTTAAATTTTAGGTATTCTCAGCTGAATCAAATTTGTAGAGCATACCTGGCAGACACTGGGTCATAATGCTAAAAGCGATCCAAGACCCAGCTTCGTACGTATAATTAGGGCAGGATACGACATTGAAAAGGGTAGTGAAAGGGTTTCCAGTGGGTTTGGGAATTTGTCGCTCTTTGGTTCCAGCAGGTCGGAGATTCCTCAGCAGCCAATGAATGCTAAAGTTGCCTGTTTCGCAAAACTAAAATCGAAAATTTCATTAGATTATCTTCCCACACTTGAAATATGTACACAAAAACAGAAAACAAAGAGATAACTCTATAAATTTGATTGTCGGGGTTCCACACAGTTCTCTACAAAACATCCTAACGCAATAATTAGGTTTCTCGCCGCCAAAATATTTGTGAACAGCAGCATACCCCTTCGAAAAAAATTGCCCATCAACTTTACCAGCCTACAGGAAATTTTGAGTCTACTATAGAATCTACTCAAAAATTGGTTTAGCCCATCCTAATCTTCCCTGCAGAGGGGATTTGAGGTACATTTTTCGAAATTCTGAAAGACAAACTCCAAGACTTACAAATTATTGCTGAGTTCAAACTGAATAGCACTCCAGTATAGCATTTGGAATAGCATTCCAAGAAGTGCTTTTTATCATTTTTTTTACTATTTTTAAATTTTCGGTTACTATGGCCAAAGGATCGTTCTTTACTCGATTGCCACTACTGTTGCAACAATGATATATGGATTAGGTACGTAAGGGTTCCACATGAGGGGCTACTTTGGTGAAGTTATTAGTTCATTACGAACGAGCTGAGACAAAATTTCTAACACGTATCTAAAACAACAAAAACAAAAGCCCGACGACTTAGGTGACTCCAGAGGCATAGACACCAAATCATGTCCTCCATCATTATCAAGAGGACTTATACGCTGTAGACTTGAAAATACTTTGCTGTCTTCAGGACACAAATGGTCACATTTAAAATAAAAAGACTTCTTAGCTGAAGTACGGACTTGGCTTAATCTAACAAAATGTGACTTTAAGTTCATGACAGCTATTTTAGGGACTTTTGGGAACCTCCAATTTAAGAGCTTTTTACGGAGCTAGTGGCAGCCCTGGAATAGTGGAATGCATATTTGTATTATCTGGAACCACATAAGATGTTTTAGGGACTTTTGAGGACCTCCAATTTATGAGCTTTCTACAGACCTAGTGGCAGCCCTGGAATAGTGGAATGCATATTTGTATTATCTGGAGCCACATAAGATCGTCCATCAACAGATTTTTGCTCTGATACGCGCCAGAACAAACTCTCACAAAGAATTCAATTAAGCAATCTTCGGCTCTCATGTTCTGCCTCCACAAACTCTATCACAAAACCCCTGTCTCACTACTTCAACCAGTGTTCTCTTCGTCACTCAAATCATCAACTCCATTTTATAGCCCTAAATTTAAGAGCTTTTTACGGACCTAGTGGCAGCCTGGAATAGTGGAATGCATATTTGTATTATCTGGAGCCACATAAGATCGTCCATCAACAGATTTTTTTCTCTGATACGCGTCAGAACAAACTCTCACAAAGAATTCAATTGAACAATCTTTGGCTCTCATGTCCTGCCTCCACAAACTCTATCGCAAAACCCCTGCCTCACTACTTCAACCAATCTTCTCTTCGTCACTCAAATCATCAACTCCATTTTATAGCCTTGAATTTTGACCGCTTAAAAAAGGGTACACTCAAGACACCAGCTTGGTCCCATTGCCTGAAGTATTTCCGCTTGGAATCATCTACCTCATTCAGTTATACGTTTCAACCCCCCTCCCCCTCGCTATCAATACCTATCATAAAATCAAAAACCAATTTTTTTGCGTTTTCCGCTTAAGCCTCGTCTTCAATATGGGATTTTCAGATAAAGTCCCCTATATGATTTGAATTTCTCTAGCCATCTGGCAACCTGCACCCCTTAATTTTTTTTGTAATTGAAGCGTCTGTTCTAAAGTTGCCCTATCTTATTCCAGACATCTGGTAACGCTGCCCTAAAAAACAAAGTAACCTCTTTTGAAATATAACTTTTTTTTATAAATAGCTTTTGGTTGTTGTATATACAAACAAATTTGGCACAGAATGCCAGCAAGACTTTGAGCATCCAAACATGATCGCAATAGCATATTCAAATGGGTTTTCAACTGTTTTTCTTCTTTTTTTCAATCTAAATTTTCAATTTTTCAATTTTTTCAATTTTTTATCATCTGTTTTTTTGCAATTTAAACAAAAACAAGTCCTGTTCTAAGTTATTACCGGGGACACGTTTTGGATAATTTTTTGAAAAGCGTTTTGACAGCTACGACCAGTTGGTGGATTCAGATAAAATTGTATTGGAGCTGACATCATGATTATTGTTGCCCTTTCCGACAGATTCATATCAACGAAAAGGAAAGTTGTATATAATTAAGCAAAATATGACACAGTGAATTTGTTTTCTAATCCTTACAATTGAAGATGTACAATGCATGGTGAATACTACTTATATCCTATGACAGTAAAAAACACTGAACAATTTGTTTGTTTTCTTCGCAGCAGCAGAAGATAAAATATATCATGTGAATAAACTATAAAAAATATATGTAGAGTTATTGTTATCTATAGAGTTTACATAAATAATACAAGATCAATGACGCCTTTCCCTTGGAAACGAACTTGAGTTACCTTTCCTCTCAGTTTCTTATCCTTTTTGGGTCACAAAGAACTTAAAAACATTTTCGCACGCTGACCAATAGTCTGCGTGGCGCAGGTACCGATATTCTGATGGTTATTGAGAATAACCACTTTACTTCTCAGCCAGCGCAAAAGATAGATAAAGGTACTTACAAGCCAAAATGCCAGAGAAGCATACACTTGCTTTTCACTGGGAGCAGTATATAAAGGGTGGTTTATGTGGTATGCAACATAAAGAGCAAAGATCCAGTAGTATGCACAGTTGCGATAAAGGTGTCGCAACGGCATAGTAGCGTGGGAGAACCTGTGAACAAACAGTGTCTCCAAGATCCGCTTCAAGTAGTGAGTTGACCAGCAGGCAACAGCAACGCTATAAAATAATGAGTAATGATTATTCAAGAGCTAGGTTGTTTCAGAAGAGCTATACTGAAGTCGACTGAAGTTGTGCTGACATATTTGGTACTGGCAAAACGAGACGTAGTGCTAAGACTGGTTTCAAGCTGGTGTCCAATAGCATCAACAAAAGAAAAATTTAACATCTTCCCTGAATCACAACGAAAAAACCAACAGTTTTCTTTCAATCATATTAGACGTAAAGAAAATCAAAAAAGCTAACAAAGATTTTTTTTTCGAAATTATTGTGTGAAACCAATAATTTAAAATCAATAATAAGTCACGAGACAGGAGCTACTTTGTTACAATTACTAATGACACGCGCAGATCCAAGCCACTTGGGGCCAACACAGCTGCGCAAACACCTCCTCTATTCCAATCTATTCAAAGCTTCTCTCTTTAAACCCTCCCAAGAAGTTCCAATTCCCCTTAAATCCATTTGACCCAAACTGAATGGCCAAAAAAGAACCATCAATGACAGGTAATTACCATTGGCTCATGAAACATGTCTTAGCTGGCTATTCTGCTTTCTACATCTTCACTGGATCCAATATATTTACTAATAATACTATCCAGGCAAATGAAAACAATTAAAATTAAAATTAAATTATTAAAATTAGAACAATTTTCGGATTCAGGAGTCATTCTTAAATAACTGGAACAAAATATCAAACTTTAGCGTGAAGACCGAGGTATTAATAAAAGGGTAAGCTTGAAATCAAGCAAAATGAACAACATATGAAATAATACATAACAAAATAGACATTCGAGGACAAGCTGGCCCAAAGAACCCACTCCCCATTGTACAAGTTTAAGTTTTAGTTTTATGATTTTTTGAGAAGTTCATATTTGGTGATTTATTTTGTGTAAAATTGTGTAGGTTCCGAACTTTCCATGTTTGAATCCATTATAAATTAATGGAAATCATCCCCATAGGTTTTGAAAAGAACTATAAAAAAAAACGCCAAAGTAGCAATGAAAAATGAGCCAAATTAATTACAAAATTGCAAAAATGAGCAAATTAGTTGGATATTCTTCTTTCTACATCTTCGCTGGATCCAACATATTTACTAATAATACTATCCAGGCAAGTGAAACCATCCACTAAATCGACCTCATTACCAACATTACCTCTTCACCGTCATTTAATGCTGTTCTAAGCAACTTAATTTTCTATATATTAATTTCCAAACATATTCTTAGACTCTGACCCCTCAAAACCTCGAAAAATCATTCATTTTGTGAACATTTTTATCTAGGGCGCTCAAACCATTAGCATAATTAAACCTAAAAAAAGGTAAAGGATACGGCATTAGACTTTACAGTCCGTACCGGCGGTGCTGATCTCTGTTTCTTGGCCCTTCAGCCAGGAAGTGCAATGGGGGGTTGGGGGTCAACCATCCTGTACTTTTGCACACCCTTCCTGTTTACCTTCCCTAAATTTCTCCAGGTACCCATTTAGAGCTGGGTCGACTCTGGCTAGGCTTACAGAGTCACACCACTAACCCCCGTCTCAAACTGAACAATTGGGTGCACTGGGATTCGAACCCGCGTCCTCTCAGACAAAGGATCCTGAATCTAGCGCACCAATCCATTCGACCAGGACGGCCCTCAAGCTTAGGAGATTCTTATTTTCGGATTTGATTCCTTGCTCTCCACCAGTCTTTGCCGTGTTCATTAGGACGAACTATATCAAAATTATCCACACAAATGGGGATAGAATACAACCTTGTTTAGCTCCTATTTCAATACGGAACATGCTGCTAGCCTTAACCGCAGAAATACTGCTCTCATACACATAACAAACCACCTTAATGCATTTAATTTGTATATTATACAAAGATGGGACCTCAACCAAAGCTTTTCTATCGGCTAAAATCAAACGGTTGTTCGTACTCTATAAAACCGAGGATTAAACGGGTCAGATGACCCAGACCCTTCTCAATTAACCCAAGAGCTAACATTTGGTTGACGCATCCTCTTTCATTCCTAAAGCCAAACTGTTCTTCGATTGAAATTTTCGTCTACATTATCAGCAAGTCTAATAAGTATCAATATACTAAGTAACATGATTACTACAGAAACCAAGCTAATGCCTCTATTTACCACAGTTACTCATTTCATCTTTTTCATAAAGAGATTCAATTGAAGCTTTCTTAAAATCGGTGGGTACTTCCCTCTTTTCTTAAATCATATTCATAATCTCCAATAGTTTATATCTATTTCGACAATCCCCATATTTCAGGGATTCACTTATAACACTATCAGCATCAGAAACCTTGAGGCCTCTATTACCAGAGGTCTTATTATTTTCTGGTCCTTTTAGTATTGCCTCTAACTCTTGCCCACGAGATAGATCTTCCTTCACTTTCAAATTATCACGAACTTTTCATTATTTTCTGTATGTTCAGAAAGTATAAACTCGTCAAGGCGTTGAATCACCTAGCGTAATCATATAATGGTAAACATCTCTTACCTCCATGTTTGAAATCATGCCTTGGGCCTCGTCCCATGACAACAAAATCCATTTAACGCAAGTTTTTCTTATACCATCTTTCCACTGTCCCTATTTTTATTTTTTATTTATTTAGGGTATCGCAGGGAGGATATTCATTTTTAGAGAATGCCCAAGCCACTTAGGTTACTCTTATAATAATGTGATAAAACGATTTCGTCGTCAAACGCCGTACAAGGACATGCCGATCAGTGGCAGTTCTTGTCATAATGAGGAACTAAACAAATAAAATATATGAAAATTACAGCCATAGCCATCGTCAAACATTATACAATATCGCAGATTCAAACTAAACAGAGTCGAACGAATAAAAATAATAATAAAATAAAGCAAGTAAAAATATACAATTATTGATGAGTGGGAGCAGAATTAGAAATCTTGACGAAAAAGGGAACAAAACTATTTGGGTACAGCATATACAGTGCTGGTACACCCTGGATTTTTGGTACCAGTTCAGCTACACGACGCGGGAGCCATTGGGGCGAAGGGAGATGCTCAGAGGGAGGGGAAGGTTTCACAAAGCTGCGGATTTTCCGAAATACTGATGCCAAATTTAAAACAACTTGCCAAATTCATCACAGCTTGTCGAAAGAGTTGTAAGTGAAAATTGATTTAAAAGAGAGCAATAAGGGATTTCAGGAGATTTAGACACTACCAGGAGAGCCCGGCATTGGATCTTTCCAGGCGGCCCTTCTGGTCCAGAGTTAAGCCGTAATGCCAAACGGGACAAGCATATTCTACCAGCGGTCTGACAAATGTAAGAAAAATACGCAATACAGGGGGGGGGGGGGTTGAGGCAACCCCCAACGAGCAAGGACTTTTAAAGAAAGGATACCCAGGTTTGTCTGTTTGATAATCTCCTGCGTCTGCTTTTCCCATTTCAGGTCATGTGTGAGATATGAGTTCGTTATCCATGAATTTGTTATCCATAATGCCTCAAAATCCTGCACTGCAAGAGACGAACTGCTTATCAGAAAATAAAAAGTTAATAAGATCGATTTTTCACGATTGACGATCATTTTGCCCTCCTCAGCTTGGCATGATAAACTCACCGTTATTCTGTCTGCCTCACTTCAAACACTCTTTTCACCTAGCTCCAGTACGGATAGATCATCAACAAATTTAAAGCGACCTGACTCATCACTTGCTAACTCACTTACCATAACCAAGAAAAGGAGAGGGCCTAAAATTGTTCCCTGGAGAACTCCACAGTAGATTGCCTTGTGATCAGAATAACCTGGTTTATACTAAGTTTGTTTTGCTTCTGCGTAAAAGAAAATTTGCAACTATTCTTACCAAATATACATCAACATTTAAATTTGTCAATAGCTTGCGGATAAGGGTTCTATGGTAGATCAAACGAAATGCTTTCTTTAGGTCCATCACGATGAGGTTGACCCAGCGTTCCAGTTCATCGAGATGCTTTAAAATCTCATCAAGCAAACTAAGTAATGGCTTGTCGAACTCTTGGGAATACTACCGAATTGCTGAAGGTAAATTTTATGCAGAATATAAGTTTTCAGCCACCCAGCAATGAAACTTTCATAGATCTTGCTAAAAATCGATGTCATCGTAATAGACCGCACACCAGTAAAATTAAAGCGGGCTCCTTTTTTGGGGATAGAGATTATGAATCCCATTTCCTAGTTTTGCGGATTCTGGCCTGACACTGTAATCTTGTTGAATATTAATGTTAACGGAGCACTCAAAATTCAGTAAAAGCCTTTATGAGGTCAACAGGAATATCAAGTGGTGTAATACTGGTCCTCTTCAGTTTCATCAATTTGAGGCGAACTTAGGATTCAGTGATAAATGGGAAATCTAGATCTAGAAATGGATTTGGAAAACCCACCGAGTTTAGGAGTGGAAGTCGCTGAACAATAGCTGCCAGGCGAATGTTAAGCAATCAAGAGTTTCTTTGTCTGGCTTATCATAGCCAAAATCCAGTCCAGTCTGCGTTTTACCTGTTACTTGCTTCATCCTTTTATATCACTGCCTAGGCTGAGAATTTAATAAGTGAGATACTTCCTCTTGGTAGTACAACGCCACTGCCTGGCAGGTTATTCCTCTGATTTTATTCTTCAGGGTAGTAGCTTCTTGTTTTTTCCCCTGAAAAGTTGTCTCGTTCTTTGATTTCTTTTGCAGCGTATGGACGATCGGCGGAAGAACGTTTGTTAACTTTTTCCGGAAAATGGAAATGATACTTGCCGAGAAGTTTTTCTTGAAAATTAAAGGCCATTTCATCAGCATTAGCAGTAAAAATTTTACCGTCCAATTTTTCAGTCGTGAGCCAATTGCCGAAACCAAACAATCCCCTTTTTGTGGTTGGCCGACTTTTAGTTTGTTTCTGTAGTGTACTTGACCCGGACTTGTGGGGTTTACTTCGAGGCTAAATTGGTAGCTTCCTCTTATCGAGGGCCCGGAGAGGGTTTCATAAAGAATTGACACATGGTAGCAGCTATGCGGTCTAGAGCCGTATCAACTTTTGTTGTTTAGCACTTAACCAACTGTTTTAGACCTAATCCTGCTTCCAAAAACTCAAGTCGTAGTTCGTTAGCGTCACCAAGCAGGAACAAACCACCCGTGGGGTATTTACCTTGTACGTAGTCAGCACTTAATTGAAGCTTTTCCCGGTAAGCTTTTTGAGAACTAACACCTTGTTCTGGTGAACAATAAAAAACACACACAGCAATACCATTATAATGGGAGGGTAGGTGTTTGGGTTTTGCAAATACCCAAGGAATCTTACCATAATCATCAAGCACATATACCTCTATCTGAAAAGCAGAAATTTTCTCATTAATATAAATTGTAAGACCTCCTCCCTTTTTTACAAGCCAGTGGTCATTTGGGCGTACCTTTATCATTTTATTATAACCAAACAAACTGAGTAGATCCGGATTTTGCCTATGAACCCTTGTTACCGCTACTATTGAGGCTCCAGTTACTTGATCTAAGCTCTCCAACATAATAATCTTATCCGTGTTTAAACTTTCCGCATTACTATGCAAAAAACTCGGCAGAACAAAAATGTTAGCAGAGCCTTTTTTTAACCTCGGTTTTCACCTAGTCCTTGTGCAGACTCTACCCGGATGTTCCAACGATTCTGTAAGATCAGTTTCTTCTAATGGCGAAAACCTGTTATTAACTGGGACGGCGTGCCTTGTAATCGAAACACGGGAGGCTGATACTTTAAGAACGATAGATCTAGAGTTTGGGGGAGGGTCGGTGGGGAGGTAGGAAGGGGGTGAGCTCCAAGGGGAATCGGAGAGATATTCTGAGGCCGTCTGACCAGAAGTGACAGCGAAAAAAGGATCCAGTAAGGAGGTGTCGGTACTGAAAAAGGCTGTCGTGGTCGTGATTGGAGGATGTGAACCGAAAAGATGGGCTTCTTTGGCTCAGTTGTGGGCCCCCTCATCTCGACAAGTTTTTTGGCACCGGCTCGGGTCTAGGTTCATTGCTTGAAGCACTGCTCCCTTAAGCAATCTGGGTATGGCCTGGTATACTGTAATCGAATATTGGATCACAGTTAAAACGATTAAAACGAGACAAACGGTCAAAATACTTAAAGGCACTGAGCGATTAATGCGACATTTTAAATTACTAATACTATGAGCAAAACTGAACAACTTGTTGGCACAAGCCATCATAGTACAAAGATCGACATGATCGAAATTGCAAATGGTCGCTTTGAACTTTTTCAGTCTTTATTTTCGGCATACGTGTAGAAATTTACACTTGTCTCTTTTGTTGCAGGAACCTCCTTCGAAATACTTAAAAACTTTATTTACACGGCATTTTTCTCGCTGATTTTGTTGTTTCTTCTTATCAGTAGCATTTTTGCTTTCGTGAACAGACACTGTTCACAAAGTTTGCATGCATGAGTTTGGCATAAAAAAGAAACACTTTTTCTTATCTTCTCATGTTTCGGAATTTCCTAGTTCTTCAGCAATTTTTATGACAACATCAGAACTTTTTTCGAATATATGTAAATTTAGAGCGTCGATTTCGTTTTCATCGACTGGGATCGGACTTGAGATTCAAATTTTACTTCCATGCTATGGATCACTTTTCCAGTTGCAGGATTAAATTATCTTTCGAAAGGCAACTTCACAACTATTGGGACAATTTTGAGGGGGGGGGGCAAAGCGGGGAAATCATATTGTTGAGGTTAACGACAGAGCATGCAGAAATATCACCCTCAGGGTGCTCAGTTACATCAGTAATAACACATAAGCTGTATTTCCAGTCGGAGTTTTCTTGCCGTAATACTTTTGTGGTTTCAGCGCAGGGGAGATGGAACCATAAGAGATATTTTGAGCACTAAAGCGTCACACCTTTTCCCAAACAGACTCTAACATCACGGGTAGATATAAGTAGCTCTGGTTAGTGTCATATTCAGTACACAATTTTACTGGTAATACAACTAACTAATAAGTCCAAAATCAATTTCCTACCAAACAAGGGTATTAATTCATAAATACCGAGGGAATTTATACTCAAATAATCCAGGTTCCTATTCTGAAACTTTTTTCAATGAAAGTCCGTAGGGAAATAAAATAAATAAATAATTCAAGTTCAAATATTTTCAATTTCAAGGTTGATTATGAGAAATCCATAGAGAAACACAATTGAGTCTTACTGTATAATGAGATTACATCCAATATAGGTGTTGAAGTATGAACTGTCAATACTGTTTCCTCAATCAACTACGAAGTTGAGCACTAACTTGAACTGATACACTTTATTCGTGTTCGAATAATATACAGTTGTAATAATACAATATATTTGTATTCTTAAATATTATAATTATGAAAGAAGAACTGTTTCGAATATATGCTACACTAATATATACGCTAATGTATATGTGCTAATATATACTAAACTAATATAGTGTATATAGTATATACATTTTATTTCATCACTCAACTTTTTGTCTAACGTTCATCACTCAACTTTCTCACCTAAAGTTATCTTTTAAGCACTCAGTCTGAAAAACGTTTGGTAGACATCATTTCCACAAAACTTAGCCAACAAAATTCTACCCTCGCTTCACTGAGCCTGTTGTACTCAACCCATAGACGAATCACACTGAGACGGTCATACTTAACCCAAAGAAAAATCACATATAAAAACTCAATCCAGACTGGTTTCAACCGACACAAAATTCAACCCAGCAAAATACCATCAAAGCCTAGTTCGACCTGATCAAATTCAGCATGACAAAATTCAACCTAGGTAAAATAAATTCAAACCAAGGAAAATCAGTTGTAGTGAAGAGGTTTTTATTGTGATAGTACAATGGTTGTTCACCTTGCCCTTGGACGGGATATGGGTGCGGTCCTAAGGTGATTAAACTCGGTAGCGTTTCCTTAGGGTCGGCCCGACTAGTTATATGGGCGTCCACCTGGTATAGTTGAGAAGCTTGAATAATGTTGTAGAGACCTTTGGTACAATACGATTACTTTTATTTAACTTCACTGTAGACAACGGTAGAAGACTTGACTCTGGTTATAGAGATAACAATGAAATAACAAGCACAAATAATAATTAAGTCATATAGCATTTACATTCCCAAAACGATTCAAAATCCAGAGGTAATAAAAATAGTTCAAAGATTACAACTGAGTTATCGCAAAAATAGTCATATATATACTTTATGCCCTGACCACACGTCCTGCTTAAAACAAAAACCCCGTACCTCCACAGCACTTCCGTCAGGTCTTAGTATAATGGTCAATTTCAAAACCCATTATCTCAGACCCGTTATTTCAAAACCGATTATCTCTGTAAAAAAGTTTATTTTGAAACTTCTTGATTTATAATTTCTGTTGTTTCATTTTTATTTGGTTTTATTAAAATCAAAATCTGACTTAATTTGACAGCTTACTACACAGTTACTCAACCAAAAAATATAATTTGAAATTACTTTAGAAACTCAGCCCCCACTAAGATAAAACTCAACCAGACGAAATTAGGAAATCAGACCAACAGTGAAAAATTATAAAACTCAATGTTTATAAGCGACTTAACTTCAGTCGATTTTGAATCACACCAGCACGCAAAGAAAGAAAGTGAATTATCCATTCCCCCCGCCAAACTCTTTTTCAAAGATCTAAAAAGCCTCCTGGAAAACCAGTCGTATAGCCTCAGGTTTACAGAGCTAAGCTTCACCACTATAATTTGACTGAACACGATTTTTTTTGGATACTAATATAAGGTCAAATATTTCGACTTCACGTTCGGAAGCCTTTATGAGAAAAAAAGCAAACACATACGGTAAACTTTTTTTCCTTACTCTTTCTGTCTACCTTACCCTCCATCTAAAAGGATCAGCATTCCTTTGGAACCCTTACCAGCGTGAATTTTCGATAATAAGAAAATAAACGTACCAGAGAATATACCCATTTAACCTCTTAAATAAACCTATTTGAAAATACTAATTTAAAAAAAATGGAGACTTGACCAAAATTTCCCACAGCAGAGAGAGAGAGGGGGGCGGGGGCAATATTTTCAAAAAAGTTTTATTTTTTACCACGATATTACCATATGTTCTCCGAGTAGTACAATAGCAAGTATTATTTGTAAGTTCTTGGTCTTCCAAAACAGGATGCAAATTACCGGTATACCCCCAACCTCTCGCAGACCCAAGAAGACACGGAGCATATAGGAAAATAAGATTAATCAGATCATCTTATTCACATGGATCAAAATGTAATTGCACAGAGAGCGATCCATTCAAGATCCGAATTAGTGTCCCCATCCCCCATAAAAAAGACACTAAATTGAGATAAATTCATGTTTGTTGGACATAAAACCCCTTCTACTTGCTTGTACATATATATATATATATATATATATATATATATATATATATATATATATATATATATATATATATATATATATATATATATATATATATATATATATATATATATATATATATATATATATATATATATATATATATATATATATATATATATATATATATATATATATATATATATATATATATATATATATATATATATATATTATATATATTCAGGGTGAAAACTAAAATATATCCTTTCTAGTTTAATGTAAAAAAAGAAAAAAAAATGCATATGGGATTTTAAAAAGCTTACTCTACAACAAGTGGTTTCTCAGTTTCCTTTGTATCTCCATATAAAAGCCATGGTCTTGTGTACACCCATAAATAGACAAAAAGAGGTCCAGCATATTCTGCCAAAAAAACTGTTTTCCATGCAACTTGTGGCCCAAGGTCCTAAAGGAACAGAAAAAAAAAAAACTTAATGTAAATAATAATAACTATTCTCTATTTATTTTCCGTGATTTGTGTCCCTTTAGCAATTTTAGTTCGGCAATTGGGTCGCTTTTGATAAGTTTTATTTGGCACATGTTATTCCATAAGACTAGCTAAGCTATTTAATAACAATAATAATAATAATAATAATAATAATAATAATAATAATAAAGCCTTTGAAACATCGTAAAAGGATATGTTACTCCGCTGCACTCCCAAGACATTACTTGAGACCTGCTCTCCCTCCCCTTCCGAAAAATAAAATTTTCTAATAGGCGGATAGTGATACTTCAGATACAGAACATTTTCAGATAACAAAACAGCAGAGATGAAAGAAATCTACTGGGCTTAAGAAACATTTAGAAAACTCAAGCTTCTATTCAAATACAAATCATATTATGTCCGCATTTATAGAAGCACATGGTCATTCACCATAATGGCGCTGTATTAATCATAATGGTGTTTTATTCACCATATTCCATTCATCAGAAATCAGATTTTCAGGTGCCTTTCCGAATGCAATTATCGTCAGTGATAATTCCTTTATTAGTACATACCCCACTGTGTTCGGCTAGGAGAAAAAGACGCGGAATGAGGTGATAAGCAGTTTTCTCGACACCACTTTGAAAAGCAGCCTGGAAGACGAGTACTATGAATTCACTTTTCAAAAATGATGGTCAAGAAGTGCCAACACATTCGTTGGGCATGACCTAGCCAATGAAATTGCTGGAAATAAATTTATGATGACTACTTGGTCAATTTTGTGTCATAGGAAAAGGTTACAGGTTATTAAATAAACCTGATTAGGGAAGGGACATAAAATTGGATTATTGTTATTTAACGATACCTTTGATAATCTCCAGCGATATGTTCAATGGTGATTGGTCCCCCACTTGGCAGGTCAATAGAGCATTTTTTTTGCAATTTCATCAGCCTGATGATTAACAGTTATACCTGAGTTGTTTGGAATAAATTGAGGGTAAGTTCTTATGCCTCTTGAAGCAAGAGTCCACTTTGAGAAATTAGTGTTTATTTTGAGGATTAACCAACTCCATGGGGGGGGGGGTAGGTGCAATTGATTTTGCTCGCACTGCGAATTTCTTGTGGGTACTGGCATATTCATTTGAAATGCTTCTATACATGGATGGATTTCTTAAGGCGGAGGCATTTACTTTCAAAGGCTAGAAGTCTATGCTTGGTTTCCATATTAAGCGTACAAGTTTAGTATGAGTAGGTTACCGATTACGAAGAAATTGGTGTCAAAAACCTATTTTAAGTCATGAAAACAGTTTTATTGTCGAAAGTCCGTCATGAGTCAATCTGACAATCTCGGTTATTACCATTGCAATTCCAACGGGATTTTCAACTAAGGCAAATCTTATTTGAATAAGCCGTACTCCATGCCAATGGACAAAAAAATGAAAAGCAGCCCAGCAGCAGTTTTGAGATCAGTTGGTATTCCGTTTATTATGTTCAAGATGCGTCGTTTTGACAACCTGGGCGCATGAAGTGCACTTGATTTAGTTTAACATTCACTCAACATTCCCAGGAAGTTTCAAGTTAATACTCTTACCCTTCCCAACACGTATGATTCACATGCCCCCTTTTCAATAATAAAAAAAATAGGTAAATAGTGAACAGCGTATTTATTTTGCAATCTTTGCCCCAGCGGCTCTCTGGGGCCATGTAATCCCCTTGGGACATTTTTATGTGTCCTTTTGATTATTTTTAACAAAACAGTTTGATCAAATGCGGCTTGGGTTTGGGATAGAGAGGGAGGAGTGGCGAAAAAGAAGTACAGAGCTTATCGCTCTAATTCACTTTAAGCTTTAAAATATCACCAGAACTTTCGATTTTCAACTAATGAGCCCCTTATGTGGTTGCTCTTAGTTTGGTCGCTAGCTCTTACGATAGATAGCGTTGTTGCCCTGTCTATGCTGCGGTCTTCAGCTCAAGGGAGCTTAGAGTGCGGTCCTATGGATCCTGTGTACTTTGCGCAGAAGATCATGAGTTTGCTCTATAATATTACAAACAAGAAATAAAAGAATTTAATTCTTAGTAAGTAAGAATCAACATAGAAGACAATATAAACTAAACATTCAGTTCACATAATTTATTTTAAGACTAACCATTGATTAACAACGATTGATCGGGAGCCGGCAGCGGGTCTTCGCCATTTTCTTATATAAGTGCTTATGTATAGGTATGATATGAACCAGCTGCCGGAATACTTTAATGGTTTGCTTTATAGCCAATGGAATATACATAGCCATAATACTAGAAGTAGGAATGATTTTTATACTCCACCTATATTCTCTGCCGGGTCCACGTTTTCTTTTATTATGAAGGGTATAAAATTATGGAATGTAGATGAAAATTTTTAGTGATTTTATAGGATAATTGAAAGAAAAATTATTAAGTATTGATTTTTGTTTTGTTTGTTTTAGAGATTTGATTCGATTTAAGTTAGTTGTAAGTATATTTGTTGGTTGGTGAGTCTGACCCCACAGAGCTGTATGTAGTTGCTGCCCTTGCAGTATTATTATTATATATATATATATTTTTCTTTTCTATTTTTACTTTTTTCTCTCTTTCTTACATTAGTGATTTTCAACAATGTTATGTGCATGTTTTTTTTTCACCTTATCCATCCCAAGTCAACTTTTGGGTTTTGGGTGAATCACATTGACTTTTGTATGTAAATTGTTGTTAAAGTTAAATAAATACCAATATCAAAAGAGTGTTTTGGAATGATGGAAATCTGACATTGTTCTCACCTTCAAAAACAATTGGCTGCCATTTTTTATGTCAATTTGCTCCAGAGTAACCTTATCATCTAATCCCTTTGAGCGCGGCTCTAGTCTCAATTCTTGCCTTTCTGGCTGGAGATGACCTTTCTTCTGTCGAATTTCGTTCTTCAGTTCCCCAATTGTCATTGCAGGATCAGCCTTAAATAAAATGAAATAAATAGATATATATATATATATATATATATATATATATATATATATATATATATATATATATATATATATATATATATATATATATATATATATATATATATATATATATATATATATGTATATATATATAAATATTTTTTTATATAAATAACAAGTAAAAACACAAGCTTTGATAGATCTTTGTCACTAAGTGTATTTAATCTCACTTGTTACACAATCTTTATCAGCTCCACTCAGCACCAAAAGCCTTAATCCTTACGTGACATCAGATCAACTAGGGATTTCCGTTTTTTTCAGGTTTCTGAGAATACCCAAGTTTTCCTCCTCATGCTAAACTATTCCTCGTAAATTTTCATGTTCCGAACTTAATAATAATAAAAAAGCTTCTCAGAGGAAAGTAAAGACGACAAAGTGCAAAAATATAGCCGTCCTGTAATTGTGGCTGTTTAATTCACTGATTAACTTGCATAACATTCAAATTAAAAATTTTACAGTTTAGAGAAGACAAATAGATAAATTCTTCAACTCACAAAATTTTTGTAAAAAAAAAAACTGTTTATAAGATTGCTCTTCCAATGGAGCATTCGTTCTTGAAGTACTGGCGGAAAAGTCAAATTTTTACAAAGAGTAGGGATTGGGGGACCGGCAGACTTCCTCGTGTAAGGATAATTTCTGCTCATTTGAATTTTAATGTAACTCTTCACTTTCTCCCGAAAACTGTATTTTTAACAAAACTTTATTTAAAAGAAAAATTTTATTGTTAGATTTTGCCATAAAGATTGCCAATCTGAAATTATACGAGAGACAATTCTGGTGCACAAACAATCTTATGTCATTTCTATGTGCTTATTCGGGCTTTCAAAGTGATTACTGAATACTGCTGAGTCACATTCTCAATTGGGGCCTCCCCTGGGCCACCCAACGTGTCCCCAGATGCAAGGTCCAGGTGGACCTCCAGGTAGGAAGGCACGGAACAAGGGAGGCCCAATCTGTTGGGGTCTATAAATGAAGTTGGACAACACATGTCTGTGGGTCATAAATTCAGACAGAGGAGGTGGAAGGCCCCAATAGTGTGTACTGGGTAGGGCCCATCGGTGTATGAATATGTCCCGCCAGTCAAAAACCTTCTTCCAGCAATGGAAAAATTGGTGGTGCAGGTCACCAGAAGACCCTATTATCAGCAAAGACAAATAGCTAAACGCTTCTACTCTAAAAGTTTTTGAAAAAAAAAACTGTTCGTAACATTGCTCTTCTATTAGAGCATTCGTTCTTGAAGTACTGGTGGAAAAATCAAATCTTAGCAAAGGGTAAGGATTAAGGGACCGGCAGACTTCCCCATGTAGGGATAATTTCAGCTCATTTGAGCGGAAATAAAAGTTGAAATAAACACTCTCCCCTTACTTCACTGAACTACTAAAGCCTCGGTCTTTAACGTTCACAACTACACGTAGCATTATGTCACCACCCTCTGCAGTTAGTTTCGTTGTAACAAACTGCTAGCAGGGAGCAAGTCAGGATAATAGTAACCAAAGGTAAAAAAAAACTTTGATAAATGATTAACAAATAAAAAAATTAAATTTTATGCTTATTCCAAATACATAATATAGATTATGTTTACAGTTACCCAGCAAAAATTACGAGCCAGAGAAGTTTTGTAAGATTTTCACCAGGTTTCTATCAATTGAATTTTTTTTATATAATCATTATGCAAAGGAAAAAAAAAGTATCCTAAAAAATAAACACAAAATTATACCTTAGAATCCCCGTTATACGTAAACTAGGTTTATTAGTTTAGCGCTTTTTTTATATTTAGAAATATGTAATACTTATGAGAAGGAATAAACTGCCACGAACAACAGGAAAATAGACAACAGCTAAAATAGTATCACAAAATTTAAGCAAGAAAAGTGGAGAACCACATAGACCTCACCACGTGGAAAAATTGTAATCTTATTGATTTCGTGGTCGTCAATAGGCGATGGCAACCGTTCTCATTAGATACTCATACCCTTGCTGGGAACGATTTTGACAGGGATCATTTCCTGGTCATGTCTGTACTGAAGATACGCCTTAAACTGCCCAAAATCTGAAAAAGAAACCCACTCGTCCAGCACTCATTTCCTCACAGACTCTCAAACCCGTCAGACCTACATCACGGAACTGTCTAGTCAAGCTTCGAATCTTCTGTCAAATACCCATTGAACACAATCTAAACAGAATGTTGACAAAATGGTCACTGACTCTTCTACAGTCATAAGTGACATCGCAATTTCTGTTTTAGGAACGAAAAGGGACAATAAAAAACCGTCGATAGCCGACAAAATTATCTCACTTGGGTTGCAGCGGTAGCTAGCAACCTAGTAAGAGTTATCTGTTAAGAAGCACAAACGCAATAACAAGTCAGACAGAGAAAGTAGGGACAAATATCAGCTGCTGAAGCGTGCTGTATAAATAGCATCGTGCTTGCACAAGACAGATGCAAACTGTGAGAACATGATTTCAAGAGAGGTGACTCAAACTTTATGTAAAAGAGTTTGCGAGCTATCAATCAAGAAAAGTTTCAATCCCTACACACTGCCAGATAAATCGACTCGCATAAACAAAGCACAGAAGATATCCGATCGAAATAGATGTAGTGTTTCAAAGAAAATTTTAATCCTAATGTTCTTCTAAACCCTGCCATCTTTGACCTCTTTCCTGTTGCTACCTCAAACCCAGCCCCACGTCCCCTCCACTCTGAAGCTAAAGACCACGTCCGAGTAATAAAGGCAAATAAGAGCCATGGACCAGACAGAATACAAGTAGAACTTCTGAAAATCCAGTGTGAACCACTTATAGATCTATTCCACAGGATCATATCTGGTGCCTGACAAGGGAAACATTTCCTGACTTCTTGGTGCAAGGCCACAATTGTTCCACTACACAAGAAGGAGTTAAAGGCAATATATGATAACTATCATTCTATTAGCTTAACAAGTCGAACCGGATAAGTTCTCACCAGTATTACACTTCAACATATCAGAGCCGTGTCTTCCTCAGTCATCCATGAATACCAAGCTGGTTTTCACCGTAGGAAATTGACCACTGGCCACATTTTCACTCAGCGCCTGATTTAAGAGAAATATCTGGAATACTGCTGCGACCTATACCAACTCTTCATTGACTTCAAAAAAGCATTTGACCTTAATTGAAGAAAAGGCCTTTAAATTATCCTCCTCATTAAAGAATTCCACGGAACAAGCCAACCTTATCAAAGATATATACTCTAAATTTACGAGTCGTGTCGTGACCAGAGAAGGTCTCAATGGCAGCTTCCAAACGTCCACAGGAGTTGTTCGAGGATACATCTTGTCCCCAGAACTGTTTAACCTCTTCCTCACCGCAGTTTTATCCCTGGTGTAAACCACTTGTGGCGCACATATAAGAGTGTTCTTACAGACAAGCTAGCTTATACTGACGACATTAACATAGTGGCAGAAACACCTTAAGACTTACAAGTTGTTGCTAATGAAGTTTTTAAAGGGACTAGTTCTTTTGGAATGACCGCGAATTCATTTAAAAACAAGGCTATGTACTGCTCATGAGAGCTACAGGATACAATCAAGCCAGGCCTGAAACTTAACAGAAAGAGTGTCCAGTGGGTCTAAGAGTACCGCTACCTTGGTTGTATAATCACCGATGACAACAACAACAACAACCCAAAAACATAAAAAGACAGCTTGCCCTCACGAGTTGGAGTTTCAAAGCCCTTATGCAAATATGGCGAAGCAATGATTTATCTGTACGATTTAAGACACGACTTATTGTTATGTTGATTATCCCCATCACAATAAGCTCATATGAAACATGGATATTGACCCAGATGACCAGTGTCGACTAACAACGTTTGAAACTAAAGGTCTCTGCTACCTCTTTCAGTGCCTTAAAATCAAATCAACAATCTTCACCAACTCCAGCGTTCTCACCCTTGTGATTCCCCCTAAAGAGGCAGAATGAAAATTCTGCACCTCATCACCTTTCTGACCTTCTTCAACTAGCAGAAGACCGCGAAACATACAGAAGACATATCCACCCCATTACAAAGAAAGAGGCTCAAAGACAACCTCCAAAGACGGATAGGACTTAAATCAAGTAAGTCAAGACATGTGATTACCAATCTGAAGTTATACGAGAGACAATTGTAGTGCACAAGAGTCTTTTGTCATTTCTGTGAGATTATTTGGGCATTTACAGGGATTGCAGTGTTTTGGAGGTTATTAAAATATCTCATTACCAATCTGGAATTAATTAAGAGACAATTCTGGTAGAGACAATATTTTGTAATTTCTTTGTGCTTATTTGGGCTTTTCCAAAGACTTAAACTAAAAAATTTTTCCTGTATATAAAGGCTCCTGGAAGCGGAACCAGGATATATATTTATCTAAGTTTTTTTGTTTTATTGCTCCCCTGTTTTATGTACCCATTTTCTCTCTTAAAGTTTGCAAGCACGCATTGAAGGATACCATGACCCCCCCCCACAGCCATTAGGGATCAGGCTACAATTTAGGAAATTTACCCATTGTTTACTTATAATATTTAATACTGGGAACTATACAGACATTTTTTTGGAAGGGGAGAATGGTTCGCTGGGGGGGATTTCTAAGGGGAGGGAAGTTGTCGCTAGTGAAGGCACCAAAAAGATTATCGAGCAGTTATCCTCCCTCCTATACCTTTTTATAGGAGGGGGGTTGCTGGGGCAATTTTTACAGGAAGATTCTCTATAGAGAAGTCAATTGTCGGGGTGAACTTTCCAGGGAAGATCTGATACTGGAGAAATATGCCAGAATTCCTGTACGAAATTATTTTTAATTATCTTACTTAATATTTTCTGACTCAATTTTTGATGTGGAGATTTTCTGAGGAAATTTTTCACTAGAGTTGCAATTATCTGAATGATTTCCGTAGAGAATTTTCGGAGGGAGAAATTCTTGACTGGGAAACCATCCGCGGGAATGGGGGAATTTCTGGCATGATTGTGAGAAAAGGCAATCATAAAAAACCAAGGAAGAATTTCCAGCATGAGAAACTATCAGATAGTCAACTGTAGACAATCAAGGCGTGCCTTCTGAAAATAAGATCATTTGCCCCTCTTCTTTCTGAGATGGATTGGCAATATCCCAAAGTCGATTAGGTCTCCCTGTGGGAGTCCATTAACAAATACTAGGCTATCTGTAAGTAATTAAAAAAAAAAAAAAATCAACTGAAAGTGAGGAGCAACATCAAACCTTAAAACGAACGGAAATCATTATGTATCTGAAAGGGGTTGCCTCCTCCTTTAAGACCTCACTCTTTACGCTGAAGCGTTTTTATAGAATTTTAAAACAAATCCTTTTGTTTCAAACAGTTCGTGGTAACGAACTGTAGTAAGAAGCGACCCGGCTCAATAGTGACTGAAACTCTTAAAAATGGAATTTTGATACCAATAGTTACATCAAAAGAATCGCATTTTAATGCTGATTTTAAAATATATAAGCGTTCATCAAGTTCAGTAATACCCATCGAAAGTTACTAGCCTGAGTAAATTTGCATCATTTTAGAAAATATGGGAAACACCCCCTAAAAGTCATACAATCTTAATGAAAATCACACCATCAGATTCAGCGTATCAGAGAACCTTCTCGTAGAAGTTTCAAGCTCCTATCAACAAAAATGTGGAATTTCGCATTTTTTGCCAGAAGATCTTATTAAAGGGTCATTTTGTTTCAGGAATTTTTTTTAAAGAATTAGGACAAAAAGTCAAAGGCATAAAGAGTAATGTCTTGTGGAAGGGACAACTCCTTTCTTATACGTAATAACTTATGTCCGTTTTACGTTTTGATGTTCAAATATAGTCCAATTTGTCCTGTCTTCTTTTTCTTCTGTTTTAGCAAACGAGGGCTTTTCAGCCGAGACTATTCAGTCTTTTTCCTTTTGATTCACACTCCGTGTGATGAACAGAGCTACCGAATTGGTAATTATTAAATATAATAACCCTAATATAATAGAAGCCCTAAATATAATAAAGACCTATTATTATTGAATTTTGGAGTGTGCTCTTCTTCTTCATCAATGATTTTACCAATTTCTACCAGTATGACATAGTGGTCTGTAAGAAGAGGAGGAAATGTACATATTTTTGAATATCCGGACAGTTTATTTGGTATTAGCTGTAGGTCAATGGTGGAGAAAAGGTTAGTTTTACAGTCATAATAGGATTTCATACCATCTGCTGTAGCTATTGACATTTCTGGTAATTATTTAATAGATTTTCCAAAATATTGCCTGCCTTGTTGGTTTTTCTTTCCTCCCCAAGTAGGGCTATAAGCATTGAAATCTCCTACTATAAGTGTTTTCTGATGAATTATCTTAGGTGCAATTTCTGTCCGGAATGCCGTAGCTTCTTAGTTAGGGTTGTTTATTAGTGTATTAGGGTTGTAAAAGGAGTATATTGTTACTGTTTTTCTAACTTTAAGACTTGTTTTTACTCAAACTACATCAGCCTCGTTAGGGTAATTGATATTATGAGGCTGTGCTTAACATCTTTCCTTACAAGGATAGCCTTACCCTCTCCTTTCCAGTCTGATGATCTTTCTGTCCTATAGGTCTCATATTCTTCTACCCATAGTGTACTTTCTTGGCAAAGGTGTGTTTCTTGGAGGCAGATAACATGTGTATCTTTTCCTTTAGTGTATACAAGCGTCTATTTTGATAGTGAGCGTGCGTTTCGTTGGAGGATGTTTAGTGTTGTTTTGCTCTGGTTTTGTAAGATGGTTGTGGATTTGGTCCTTAAACATTAGCCATATAGTGCTAAGCTTGATGGTTATTTAGGATGGCGATTAGATCTAGCTTTGCAGTCTCTACTAGGCTTTTAGAGAAGTATTTTGCTGCTAGTTCTCTTATGATGACTGCTTTATGTCCTTTGGATATTTTAGCTTGGGAAATGCAGGTACTTGCCATGGTGTAAGCTATGAGGTTAGTAATTACCTTGGCTGAGTTGATGGGCATTGATTCTGTAGCCTGCTTTATGGCTGATGCTAGTCAAGCTAATGGCTTGGGGTTTTGCTTGATACCTGGTAGGCTTGTGGGTCTTACATGCCTATTGCTGTTACTGGTACAGGGGACAGTAAAGAGAATCTGGAAGGTATTGAAAATTTTTGTGGGATGCTAAAAGTTTTTGGTGCCCATGGAGGCTCAAGCATGCTGCATGTTGGGGAAAGAGGTGTGTTTGGAACTGTGTCTGAGGGGATAACTGGCTAATTTGTTATTTGACGTTATTGATTCTAATTATGGCTAATACTGGCTAATTTGTTATTATAATACAATACTGGCTAACTTGTTATTGATTCTAATTATGCAGCTCTAAATGCGTACCTAAAAAAATCCAGGGAAGGTAAACAGGAAGGGTGTGCGAAAGCACAGGATGGCTGGCCCCCAACCCCCCATTGCACTTCCTGGCTGAAGGGCCAAGAAACGGAGATCAGTACCGCCGGTACGGACTGTAAAGTCTAATGCCGTATCCTTTACCTTTTACCTTTTTACCATTCTAATTATGTGAAGACGCTCTCCATACTTAAGACATAGTCTACTATTATCAGAACAATGGAACACATTGCAATCTGTGCATTTAGGCTCGGCTTTACAATCATTGCTTTCATGTTTTTAATGACACACTGTGTAGTTATTTGTTGTTGCTTTGCAGTGCTTGTAGGTGTGACCTAGCCTAAGGCATTTTTTTTTACACTGGATTGGTTTATCCTTGTATGCTTGATGTGCCTTTGACTGGATAAACAGGAATATTTGTTGGGTGATGTGGGAGTGTCCATCTAATATGAAAGTATAGTCTTCCTTGCTTGTGAGGTGTTGGTTCCTGGTTTGTTTAGACAGTGGATAGCCTTAACTGGAATGGCTTCCCCATTGGCAGTCATTAAACCATCTTTTAGTTCTGCTTCGGGGATTCAGGAGGTATGTTGTATACTAAATTTTTTCTTCTATATGGTGAGGTTTCCACTTTTCAGTTGCCACCTGGATGCTTCCAATAGTTCCTAGCTGCAGAGCTCTGCTGGCATGGTCAGCATCTGGGAACAGAACTTCTAATGAGCCGTCCCTAGCTATGTCGATACTAAATTTGCATATTAGACTTTTGAAGAGGGGTAGTCTTATTGGTTCCATGGTCTTAGGTAAGATAGTGTCTCCTGGGATTTTGGAATCTGTTTAATAGCTATTCCACCATGGATATGTTTCTTGGTAGTTTATTCAGTTGAGCTATAAAATAGAAATGGTTGGGTGGCTTTGTATTGATCTCTCTAGTTTGTAGCCAGTAAAGGACTATTAAATTTTTTTCCTTTTTGATTTTCTTTGTATAGTGATGAACTCTGAAGTTTCTACTTTGTTGGTTTTTGTTATTTTCGTGAACTGTGATCATGGTGTTGTTTTGGGTATTGTCAGATCTTTCAGTTTTAATTTTCACTATAGAATTGAGGACCTGATGTGAGGAGAGTATTGCATCTTCCCAAGACTGGCCTCTTTCCAGGGGGGGGGGGATGGGTCTGGTTTGACATTCCATCAAGGAAAATGGCAAAACTATTGACAACAGGTAAATCAATAAAATACAACTGGTAAATCAACCAAGATACTTGACAAAAAAACAAATAAACAATAATAGTTGGAATTTTCGTCAAAAAGGTAATAAAAAGATAAATATCTTATACTTATTTTCTAGCCGTTTTGTAGGAGTTGTAGTAGTCTTTTCAAATGAAAGTATGCAATGGAGAATTTTTCAAGCCGAACCGTCCACAAGAAATCGCCCAAGGTTGATTTTCAGCGAGGATTGAATTGATCAAAGGGGGGGGGCAGAGGCATTTCCCGCGGGAGGAGCTTTCCACAGAGAAATTTCCCACAGGGGAGGGAGCTTTTCATGGAGGGAGGGTGGCAAATTTCCCAGCATAATTGAAAAACGTCAAGAAATTCAACAAGAAAAACAAGTTTTTAAATTAAAAGTAAGCAGCAGCACTAAAACTTAAAGCAATAAAAAACAGTTTCGTATACAAATGGCATTGCCCCTTTCTCAATACCATGCTCTTTATGCTAAAGTTTGTTGTCCCAATTCTTTAAGAAAGACTCCTGAAACATAAGGGCCATTTATTTAGAAAAAGACGCTGTATTAAAAGTGATAAAACCTTTACAGAAATTGTCCTTACCACAATAGTAGCCAGCTGCTTTGCTCCATGGACACTGACTATGCTGACCTAGAAAGAATCAAGAATTGTCATTTAAAAAAAATGCCAAGAAAAAATCCTTCGATTTTAAGTGATTTAATTCTTTTGCTCACTTTCAGACACAAGGGCAAAATAGAAAAAAAGTTAAATAAAGAACAGGACAAATATAGACAAACAAACAAATCAAGTTTAAAACAAACAGAAATTATCACGAAAATGAGTAGGACTAATGTCCCTAAGATGTAAACAGTCATAATGTCGTTTGCACTTTACTTAAAACAATTTGTAGTTAAGCTATTGTTTTATTTCTTGTAGAAGAAAGAAAATCTACCATAATAACCAAGATTACTAGAAATAATTTAAAAAAATTCGATATAACATTTTAAAAACATAAATAGGCAGATAGATGAAACTGAATTTTAGGACATTTGTTGTCATCAAAGTGCTGATATTTAGAACCTAGAAGGGCAGGATGACTCAAAGCACCTAGGCCCGGGCCCAGGGGGGGGCCTCATTTAAATTACTCCTAGATCAAATTACACAATTCATGACAATTTATTAAACATTAATCCTTCATCATTTGTGCTTATATATGGAGACAAATAAGAAGCCTCATGAATACCTCAGTTTATTGACCCAAGAACAGCTATATTTGTTTTCTCTCTTTTTCAAAGTGGACCTTCACTAGACAAGCTTGTTTAAGTCAATGGCATTGGCAAGGTCCTTTTCATTCCCCAATAACACGAGGGAATCTAGTCAGGAAACAAACATGGAGTTTCTCAGCAAATTCTTAACAAACTTGAGTTTGCTAAATGGTCTTTCGGAAGTAGCACCTGCAAAAGGTGCTGTTACAGTTGGCAAATCACAGCCAATTCGCAAATGTGATTAGTTTACTTTTGCTGATTTTTCTGGCAATTTCCTTTGTATAGGACTTCTCTCAAGCAAGTAGCCCTATGGTAAAACTGAAACAGAACTTGAAAATCTAGTTAAAAAACGAATCTGGAGTTCTTTCTTGGTTTGGTTTAGACATTGTTACTAACTCAATATCTAAAATAGCGACAAAGACCACGTTGCCTTTCCATAACGAACAAATACAAAGTAGAAACAATAGCGAAAACCTTTTCAAGACAATGGAAAAGTCCTGGTTGAACTTCGTTGAAGTAAGGATGCTAGGGCTGTTTTTAAAAAAAGTTAAAAAAAAACATTATTAGTTTTAATTCTCACATTTTAATGTAAGTTTATTTGTATATACATATTTTCTCTTATTGTGCTGAAGACGGCCCTTGGACATAGGGCCAAAATATTCACAGAATTGATTTCCACTGTCTTGAAAAGATTTTCCCTAATATTTCTACTTTGTATTTGTTAGCTCAATATCTGCAACTGAAACCCTGAAGTATGGAGCAAAATGACTAAAATTCGAAATGACTAGCTCTGAAATTATCTCCCATCATTCTATAAAACTGAACTGATCATTGAGATCTCAGCTTGACTCTGAGCTCAGCTGTCAAAACGAGATGTTCCAAATTACCAACAATGAGGTGTCACAACCCTGACTTCTCTCATTCTGGCAAACATTTTGGCACTGTCAATGAAATCATTCATTTTATTGTCCAATATTTTTGGACAATATTTTTTCCAAAAGTTTCTTCATAGTTTCAAGCATTTCAATTGCGTTGATGATGTAGATCTACTCTTCTTCAAACTTTTCTGTTGCTATCCTGATCATGATTTGATCATGCTATCTTGTACATACATGATTTTTTTTCACAAACATGAGGCAAGCAATAAATTTGAAGTGTATAATCCCTTTCAGAAGGTTGCTAGCTTGTGCCTTTGTCTTTGCAATGATGTTCTTTATCTGTTTTGTTTTGTAAATAGCTGAAAAAATTGTTTCAACGAAGTAACTACTGATTGTATGGTTTCAGCCCTTGCAGTTCACTAAGTCCATGACAAGTTTTGGAGATTAAGATTGCCTTGCCTTGAATTTTTTTTTCCTTAAAGCTGCCAAAATGCTTTATAGATGAAGAAAAGTATACATATATGTTGTCAAGGATGTTGAAAAGCTCAATTATCAAAAGATATCAATTGCAACTATGTTCTATATGATTAGAATCCCATGAAATATGGTACTTCCTTTGGTTTTGCTAGAGATTGGCTTTCTTATTCCTGGCTTCTATAATTGACTCCTTTTCATCATTTGCATTGATCAATGGCATGACATCAAAAATTACCATAAAGAGCCAGAGGAACAAATTTGGAAAAATTTCTGACCCATTATAAATTTTAACATTGCTCATTTCTTTCATATCAGACAAAACCTTACCTTCCAAATTGAACCAGCCACCCTGGTTCAAAGGTACTCCTGTCATAGGGATAAAAATTCCCAGCACACAGCCAAACCTTACTTGTCCTCCTCAACCTCATATTGTAATAGTCCTTTTTTCACTGTCATGTATACACTTGCTTTGAAAGGGTCTCATGGGGCTCCTTTTCTTTAATTCTAATTACTTTTCTATTGTTTTTAGGAATTTCTTGCCTTCTTTTCCACTGTTAGTCGAAGTTTGACCAACACTTCATGCACATAACCTTATCTCTTGCTTTTGGTTTGTTTGTATTATCTTGTAAGGCTTTAATTGAATTTTCTGAAACTACTGAACCTTCAAACAGAAACAAATTATATGCAAGCACAAATGGATTTTCAAGGCAAGCTTCTCCATTTCCAATTCTATAATTTATATACAGAGTATTTGAACTACCAATTAGTCTTTTTACCCCTTTGATTCCCCAGCAAGTATCTTCAGATAATCAGAAATCCTTTGTTGTCATCTGTAACCAAGCCTTGGAAACAAAGAGGTCTTCCTGTCACTTAAGAACCAGTAAGCCCATTCAATAAATGGGTTGTGGGAAGTATGGATACTTGAACTACCTATCCCCAGTAGCTTAAGGCCCATAGGCTTGTTAGTACCAATGCAGTTCTTCCCACTCCCTTCTGTCAATTCTAAATCACTTGATGAATCCTTTTCTATTATCTAGGCTTCCAGTCCCTTTAAACCTGGTTTAGTTTTCTATTATCTATTATCTCTATTTTATTATCTCCTTTTCTATTATCTAGGCTACCAGTCCAGTCCCTTTAAAACTGGTTTAGTTTAAAAAACTCGTTTATATATGAAATTATTAAAAATAAAAATTAAACAATACAATATAATGACTCTATTCTATTTAAAACAGATATAAATTCAGTTTTTGGTATCTAAAACTGAAGCTAAGTAGTTCTAAAATCAACCATTTTTCTACTGAGAAGTCTGAAAACCCCAAAGTGTTTTCAGGAGAAGAAAATGCAATGTAGACTTCTTTGACAGAGTTGATTGCCTGGGAACTGGATGAGGTCAAAATAAATAACTTCACAACAAGTAGGGCTAGATCTGAATGGCAAGACTTATATGCAACACTAGTTTAGTGACTTCTTGCTCCCCCTACCCCTTCCTCTATATAATGCAGTTTTTTGTGCATTATAGCTTATATTTTGGTCAAATTTAATCCTATATTACTATTAAAAGTGTAAATCCTTGCTTACCTTAAAAAGTTAACTTTTCACTGTTTTTTAAGCTACTATATCCCATAATTAGATCACCAACATTGAAGGACACTTATTACCTTTTATGGTATAGTTAAGACTGGAATATGGGCATTTAAACCAACCCTTTGGTCAAGACCAGATAACAATTTTTTTGAAGTGTCTTATCTAGAGCACTTTAATCATGGGGTGACTTGGGAGTTTCTGACTCCAAATTACAAATAAATGCAGGTTATCCTTAGCAATTCTTCTTGTAATTATTTATACAATATAATTTTTTATATGTTAATCTATGGAAACTTTCAATATTTATTCATGAAAGAAGAGGCTTTTATTAATTCTTGTCACATTGATGTAATATCAAGCATGCTAGCTATATGTAATTACTATGGTGCTACAAGAGGGCAGTTGCCCAAATACAAACTTCAACAATTTTGTTATCCAAGAATTAGTTTTTATAATATGGCAACCCTGCAAGTCTTCTGTTCTTGCTTAGTTTAAGTTATTTTTTTTTCTTATTGGCTTTTCAGGTTTGTTTGTATTTATTCAGGTTTCTTATGTGGTCAAGGGTATATGCAAGTTTTGTTGGAGAGAGGAGGGTGAAAAAGGTACTAAACAAAGGAACAATTTGTTTATATGTATTTTTGTTACTTTATACAAGTTGAAAAAAAAATTGGGGTGGGGTTGAAACTTGGTGGCCAAACCCTGGGTATGGCTTTGGTAGTTTCTATGTTTATGCTTGTCAATAACATCTGTTTTTTAAATCATAACAATGCAGAGAAAGTCTATTTGTTCAAGAAGGCTCAATAATGATTTTTAGAAAAAAAATAATTGAAGAAAAACGGGTTTAATTTCTTATAAAGCAGTGACAACAAAATAAAATAAAAACTACACTTTAGCTAACCAAAAAATAAATATACTCTGAATATTTCGGCCCCACTTCTGGGAGCCTTTCTCAACGAAAAAAAAAAACAAACAAAAAAGGAGAAAATTACAACAATTTAAGACTATTTTTAAGACATTATAAAAATGCCACAACGTTTTTTTCAGCTGAAAGTAAGGAGCAACATTAAAATATAAAATGAACAATTATAAGTCCGCATCTGAAGGGGTTGTCCCCCTTGTCATTATCTTGCTCTTTATGCTAAAGAACAAATTTTGTTCCAATTCTTTAAGCATCACCCCTGAATCACAAAGACTGCTTAATTAGAATATATAGCTCTTTTGAAAGAATACCATATATATATATATATATATATATATATATATATATATATATATATATATATATATATATATATATATATATATATATATATATATATATATATATATATATATATATATATGTATACTACAGTCTTATAAATATATATTTAAAATTGGCAAAATAAACCAAAAATAAACCCGCAATAAACATTAATTACAACACAATTATCCAAAAAAGAAGTTTTTCAAAGGACAGAAGAGAATACCCTTGTTGAAATATTTGTTTGATTTTTGTCTTCACATTTTAATACTGGCTGACAAAATTTGCTTTTTCTCATCTATTTGATTTTTTTCATTAATTATATCTTTTCCTTTCATGGTTTCCCACAAAACATTATAGGATAGGAACATGTTGATGCTTGTCTTAAGTTTAATATTGCTCTTTACTTTCCTTTGAAAAACTTCTTTCTGGATAAATGTGTTGTAATTAATGTTTATTAAGGGTTTATGTTTGGTTTATTTTGCTAATTTTAGATATATATTTACAAAACTATTGTATATATATATATATATATATATATATATATATATATATATATATATATATATATATATATATATATATATATATATATATATATATATATCATATTACTTTCAAAAGAGCTATATATTCTAATTATACAGTCTTTGTGATTCAGGGGCCATGCTTAAAGAATTGGACCAAAATTTGAACTTCAGCATAAGGAGTGAGATAATGACATCAAATCAAATTTTTATGTGTTTATGCACATCAAATTTTATTGAGAAGAGAAATCACCAGTGCAACAGCAAAAAGACATTAAAAAAAAAATACAGCAATGGTTAGTTTACATATTTAATATATGCTATGCTTTACCCCCATCCCCCTGATGTGCAAATATAAAGCCCAAATTTGTTTCTAAACTATTACAGATTTGTAATGACCCTGTATGTAGGTCATTTTTAAGAGGTCAAAAGTGCTTAAATCTGAATTTGCAGTAGAAGCAATTATTATATTTGTAAACAGCATTAAAAAAGGCATCAAGTGGAAAATTCACTTTATATGAGAGCCAGTAGTACTGTTTGCACCAGTTTCACTGCATGTTGACTTTATTGGAAAGTCTATTATATGAACTGCAAAAAAATTACCAAATCTGTTTTCAGTTTTACAACTTTGCTTTATTCTAATTTGTGAAGGTTGAGACATGTGTAATTACATTTCCTAAATTTAGAAATATCATAATGATATGGCTTCAAATTCTACTCAAACAGTAGGGATTGTATTTTCAGAGTTAAAGCTAGAAAAAGGAAACTGATAACTGAAGAATAAGGTAAAATATTGCATGGTCAAAATTTCAAAAGGTAGAACAGTGAAGTGGGCACATGTCTGAGACTTAGAAATGAAAAAGGAATTAACAGGCAAGCTTGGCAATAGCTTCCCAGAGTATCCTATGTTAAAAAGGAAACTGATAACTGAAAAATAAGGTAAAATATTACACAGTCAAAATTTCAAAAGGTAGATCAGTGAAATGGGCACATTTCTGAGACTTAGAAATTAGAAAGAAATTAACAGGGAAGCTTGGCATTAGCTTCCCAGAGTATCCTATGTTTTTGGCACTGGATTCATTAGCCTACTGAAAGTTTCATTTTCTAACCTAAACCCTTTCCAAGATTGAAAAAGTTGGTAAAATTCTACTTAATTGACTTTTTGCTATCTCAGAAAGGGTTTAGGTTAGGAAAATGAAGCTTTTGGGGATGGGTCTACAGGCTAAAGTATGTCCTGGGAAGGTATTTTAGAGTGCCCATGGGCACTCCTTCTCCCTCTAAAGAGCCCTGAAAATTGCCTACATAACAGATCTATACCTATTGAAATTTAGACAAAACAGCAGTATACCTTAATTTTCAGTTACTAGTTGCTTTTTTGCTACCTTTAGTTCTGAAAATGTGATTCCTGATATTTGAGTAGAATTTTGAGCCACGTCAATGTTTTTTTTTCAAAATTTAGGAAATTTATTTGCATATCTTTAAAACCTTCTAAAATGGAATTGAGCAAAGTTATGAAGCTGAAAACAATATTGTTGTACTGCAATTAAGCAGAAGATCTATTTTACAAGATTTCACTTTTATAACACACATATTTTTAAAGGTCAAGGCCCTCTAGAGGGGGAAGGGGTGGAGGTAGTTGCTTCAAAATACCTTTCCAGGACATAGTTTAGTCTGTAAATTCATCCCTGAAAGTTTCATTTTTCCTAACCTAAATCCTTCCTGAGATAGCAAGAAGTCAATTAAATAGAATTTTAACAGAAAGTTGCTAAACTAGAATTTCACCAAAAACAGTTTGCATTGGCTCAAACTACCTCCATTTATTATAACTTTTATATTCCTGTGTAATTCTTAAATTACTTTCTTCTGTTTCTTTCAATATGCTGAATGAGGGACATGTAATGTTGCCGAATCGTAAGTCAAAATTAAGCTTGAAAATAACAACGAAAACGTAAATTCAAAGTGAGCCTTTTAAAGCAAACGGACAATAAACCGTAACGATTTAACGTCCCCGTTAAATCATTAAAAAACACATTGATTAATTTGAATAAAAACCTTCTTTGAATAGAATTGTCAATTAATGTATGACAAAGGATATATGAGCCATTACAAAACCCCAGGACCTATAAAATTTGTTTGGGCGATGAACTTAAAGGTTATAAATAATATAATCAAAAAAGCATAGTTAAAGCAGGACTCTTTGATATTTTGTTTCATTTCTAAAGCTTTATTTATCCTATTTCGATAAACTGCAGTTTGTCGAGGTTTCTTACTGTATTAAAAAGTAGAGTTCAGAGAAAGGGTCAAGCTTTAGCGTAAAGAGCGAGGCATTGAGGAGGAAGAGCCCCTTTCATGTACTGAGTAATTTCTGTTCGTTTTAAGTTTTAATGTCCCTCCTTACTTACCGTTACAAATACTTGTTTTTTTTTTATTCACCACATCATAAGATTTATTGAATCAGAGGACCCTACTGTAAAGAGCTCAAGCTCCTATCTACAAGTTTTTCCCAGAGGCGATCATATTAGTCTAGTGGCCAAATATATCGGGAGACGGCTCATTCAAACGAAAATTAAAAGCTCTAGTGCTCTCTTTAGGTTACCAAAAACTGGATGGTAAATAAGCCCCTTTCACGCCCGTTTTCTTCAAAACTATCAGGTCAAAATTTTGGAGATAACCATTTGGTTTAGCCTAGTTGAAATACTCAATAACTACGTCTTTAGAGATATCAATACCTCCGCAGCATTTCGGTAAGATCTTTAAACTATAAAGTTGCCTATTTTTTCGTATATGATTGTATTTTTATAAGCAATCTATAGTATTTTGTGTTGCGGTAGCCTATTTCCTAAATTCTGCTTTGTTCTTCCTACATAAAAATTTACCAGAAGAACATGAAATTCTGTACACTCCTCTTTCTACACAAAATTCACTGCTCTTATAGTAAAATTTTACGTAGGAAGTACACTGCAGAATTTAGAAAATGGGCTACAGCAACATAAAAATGCCTTAGATTGATATCCAAAATAAAACTACGTCTTTAGAGATATCAGTTTTTATTTTCTAAATCAGTCTTCCTTTAGTCTTGCAAGTGCGAACACCTCTTTCGATCTATCAAACAGTTCGTGGTAACGAACTGTAGTAAGGAGTGACCCTGCTCAATAGTAACCAAAACTCTAAAAAACGGAATTTTGATGCCAATAGCTACATCAAAAGGATTGCATTTTAATGCTGATTTTAAATATATAAGTTTCATCAAGTTTAGTCTTACCAATCAAAAGTTACGAGCCTGAGAAAATCTGCCCTATTTTAGAAAATAGGGTGAAACACCCCTTAAAAGTCATAGAATTCCGATGAAAATCACACCATCAGATTCAACGTATCAGAGAACCCTATTATACAAGTTCAAAGATCCTATCTACAAAAATGTGGAATTTTGTATTTTTTGCCAGAAGACAAATCACGGATGCGTGTTTATTTGTTTGTTTTTTTCTTTTTCCCAGGGGTAATTGTATTGACCCAGTGGTCCTAGAATTTTGCGACAGGGCTCATTCGAACGGAAATGAAAAGTTCTAGTGCCCTTTTTAAGTGACCAAAAAAATTGGACGGCACCTAGGCCCCCTCCCACGCTCATTTTTCCCCAAAGTAGTCAGATCAAAATTCTGAGATGGCTATTTTATTCAGCATAGTCGAAAAACCTTATAACTATGTCTTTGGGGAAGAGTTACTCCCCCACAGTCCCCGTGGGAGGGGCTGCAAGTTCCAAATTTTGACCAGTGTTTGCATATATTAATGGTTATTGGGAAATGTAGAGACATTTTTAGGGGGATTTTTTGGTTGGGAGGGGGGGGGGGGGGGTTGAGAAGAGGGGGATATGTGGGGGAAATTTCCATGGACGAATTTGTCATGGGGGAAGAAGATTTCCATAAAGGGGGCGCAACATTTTCTAGCATTATTTAAAAAAACAATGAGAAAATAAATATGAAAAAGTTTTTTTCAACTGGAATTATGGAGTAGCATTAAAACTTAAAACGAACAGAAAATATTACGCATATAAGGGGTTCACCTCCTCCTAATACCTCACTCTTTACGCTAAAGGATTTTTAGTAATTTCAATTATTTATTCTACGGCTTTTGTGATTCAGGGGACAAAATTTAAGCTTTAATGCAAAGAGTTATTGACGAGTGGGCGAACGTTCTCATATATGTAATAAAAACCTACGAACATAGAAGGTTGTTACGTAAGCTAATTCGTAAGTTACGTATATCTTGAAAACGTTCGTAAAAACTAAAAGTTCTAGTTGCCTTTTTAAGTACCCAAAAAATTGGAGAGCAGCTGGGCCTCCTTCCCCTCCTTTTTTCGCAAAATCCTTCGATCGAAACAATGGGAAAGCCGTTTAGCCAAATAATTAAATATGCAAATTTCACTTTAATTATTCATCTGCGGAGATCCGAAATCAAAACATGGATTAACTAAAAACTTTCAGAAATTAAATAAAAAAAAACAAAATTTTTTAACCGAAAGTAAGGAGCGACATTAAAACTTAAAACGAACAGAAATTATCCCGTATATGAAAGGGGTTGCTCCTTCGTCAACGCCCTGCTCTTTACGCTAAAGTTTTTACCGTTTTAAAAAGTAGAGTTGATAGAAAGAGTCAAACTTTAGTGTAAAGAGCAAGGCGTTGAAGAGGGAGCAGCCCCTTTCATATACGGGGTAATTTCTGTTCGTTTTAAGTTTTAATGTCGCTCCTTGATTTCAGTTAAAAAAACTTATTTTTTTTTATTTAATTCGATTTTAAAGCCTGTTATGGACTTGTATTAATTCAGTACCGTGAACTCAAATTAACTCAGTGACTGCAGGTAATTCAGTTCTTATTTCATAATATTTGCTATGGCTTAACTTGACCTAGATTCCGAGTTAATATATTTTTTTGGATGTTAAACTTGCATTAATTCAGTGGTTCAAACTCGGATTATTTCAGTGACCATAGATAATTTTGATTTCATATAATTAAGAAGCGTGCTGGGAACAAGCAGAAGAGGGGAAGGAGTCTCCCGCAAGCGACTTTTCAATCCGCTGGTATTTAGTTACCCGTAAACTGCGGGGAATAGCTAAGTGGGTCCTTACACTTCCCTTGTTCCTAGGTTCCTTCATTCATTGTGAATCATCCCTGTGAGATAATTTATTCTGAATTAACTGACGCTTGATTACGAGCTTGGCTCGCCCCTGCACTGATTTTCGGACTGGTTACTGCGGCCTGATTAGCAGCGAAAATGGATAAAAATAATATCGTTTGGAATGCGGTATTGAATTTTATACCGAGGTCAATGCTCGCTGGCATAAAACACCAGCTGATTGTAAGCCGTGCTCTGAAATTCTTCAGTAGAGATGACATTCTAAGTGCAAAAGAACTGTTGCTGTTAAAATCTGGTCTACCGGACCCCTTTCGCAAGTCTCTGAAAGATGATGAAGGTGTTTTGGATATAGCCAAATTCTTTGTCAAGTCAGCAAAGGAAAATCGTGCCTTGCCTACATTCGTTATTTTTGAACCTATAGAAGTCCCGGCTTGTATGGAAGAGATAAATGCATGTATAACTACTAAAGTAAACGACATGTGTCGTCGTTTTGACGCCTTTATGGAACGTATCAGATTCCGCAAAGTTTACGTGTGTTAAACAGAAGGGCTCGAATCTTTGGCTTGAATCCAAATCCACGGCCTCGTCACCCTGGGAAAGAGTGATGGGCTAGTTTTTGCTGTCCCTTTGTGATTATCATTAGTATTGTGATAGAAATTTTGATTAATTTTCTTGCCACTTCTGTCACAGTGTTGTGTACATGTTGGGTTCTGCAACCTCGTTTTTTGCGTATAATCTTTTTTTTAGTTTTCTAGTGTTGGTTGGTCTAGTGAAAAAAATCAGGTTTCGAGGTCTTGTTTGTTCTCTGCGACTTTTTTGCCCGATTTGCCTAATTAGTGGTGCGATGCCATTTCCATTTTTCCATCGTGCCTGCCTGGGACATAAGGTAAAGATGAAATTTATATGTAACAAGTGAGTAGTGGGGAGTCTGGGGAAGATTGGGGAGCCGCCTCGGTGATCAGCTTGATCTAAAAAATATTTATTATGATTTTTCCCCTTTTGCTAAAGGTGTTTATGATGATCATTACCAAGCCTTCCTGCTACTGATTTTTTATTTGAAGGGGATTTAGGAACACCTGTAATTGATGGGAACTTAAGATCAGCACTTTTTAAATGCAGAGGTTTGGCTAGTAGCCACGAGTTTGTTTCACAGTTACTTTGTAACCACAGGGTAAGTATCTTAGGCCTATGTGAAACGTTTTAAAGGAATGAAAATGCAGAATTCATGAATTGCGATGGATTAAAATTTATATCTAATAATAGGGAAAGTAGACAGGGTGGTGGAGTTGGACTTTCTGTTCGGGATGATATTTCATTTGTTGTGAAGAAGCAACTATCTAAGCATGACCAAGAGATGACTTTTGAGAGCCTTTGCATTGAGTGTGTGATTGATAATAGGAAAGTTCTTGTTTGTGTTGTTTATCGATCACCATCGGCTTCGTTACAAGAGTTTTTTCGAATTTATGAATGCTTCATTGAAGATGTGACTAATTTGAATTTTGAGCAAGTTCTGGTAATGGGTGATTTTAATATTAATTTATTGTTAGCTCAGACAAATAGACCGGGAATTTCTAATGATTTGCATGAAAAATCGCTTGAGTTTCTGTGCATGAACCTATCAAAATCACTTTTACCATCATGCAGGTCTGTGACCCGGGTTACGGAAAACACAGCTATTCTCATTGATAATATTTTTTCTACTATCCCCGTTACTCTTTCGCATATTATATTTACAGATATTTCTGACCATTGTGTGGTAGTTCCCGATGTTGGAATTAATCACAGACCAAAATTTTCGGAATTTAAAAAAACTCGAAAAACTGATAAAGAAGGAATGGATAAATTGAGGAACCTTTTGTATTTAAATGAATGGACTGCAATTCTAGAATGTGAATGCCCGAGATTTCTACGGCTCTGTTTTTAAAATATTTCCGTGAGTGCTTGGATGAAGCATGTCCATTGAGACGCATTAAAATAAAACAATATACACTCCCTAAAAAACCATGGATCTCACGCGGGCTTTTACACTCTATTTCAATAAAAAATAAGCTATTTAAAATATCTATGTCATTCCCATCTACTAAAAATAAAGAAGAGTTTAAAAAGTATAAAAATGTCCTGACACAGTTAATTCGGAAAGCAAAAGCTAGATATTTTGAAAAATCATTTTTAGAAGCTCGTGGGGATCAACAAAACACTTGAAGACTTATTAACTCTCTGTTGGGAAGGTCTCGGAAATCTTCATTTCCGAACGAAATGTTACGGGGTGATGGTACTTTGTCTTCCAATGAGCAGGAAATAGTGAACTTGCTCAATGTTCATTTTATAAGCATCGGTGAAATAACAGCTAATGCATCTCATGTTTCTCCAAATAATAATAATAATGATTTATTTAAAGATCACATGCCCCCTCCCTCTGATAAAAGCATGTTCCTTTCCCCGGTCACTGAAATTGAACTAAAACAAATCATATCTAGAATGAAGAACGGTTCATCTGAAGCCCTTGATGGATCTTCAACTACTTTGGTCAAAGAAATATTCCCAGTTATATCACCGGTGTTATGTCACATTATTAATCTTATATTTGTAACTGGTGTCTATCCTTCAACATTTAAATCAGCAAGAATTGTGGCCCTACACAAAGGTGATGACCCGAGGCTTCCTGCTAATTATTGTCCTATATCGATACTCTCTGCTTTTTCGAAGGTTGTAGAGCAAGCACTGTATAACAGAATTTATTCTTTTTTTGAGAAATTTGATTACATTTCTAAACTTCAGCTTGGATTTAGAAAAGAGCACTGCACTGATCATCCTATGGCTATTATTGTCCAACATATTAGTGATTGTCTTGACCGTGGCGAAACGCCTTAAACTATATTTTTAGACATACAGAAAGCTTTTGATTCCATTTCTCATCAAATTCTTTCGTATAAGCTTTCGAATGCTGGTATTCGTGGTAATTGCCTTAGGTTACTTGAATCGTATCTTCATGGGAGGCAGCAGATACTTATATATAATGATGTTAGATCTGATTCTTTACAGCAGTCAAATAAGGTTGGTGCTCCCCAGTGATCCGTATTAGGACCTCTGCTTTTCCTAGTTTACATTAATGATTTATGCTCAGCTACTGGAGTTTCTTCTATAGACACTCAGTTTGCTGACGACACTGCAGTAACCGTTTCTGGTAAATCTCGTGAAGAGCTAGTGGTCAATTTAACATCCAAATACGATAGATTGTCTACTTGGCTCTCTGATAATAGACTACTTTTGAACAGAAAGAAGACGAAGTTTATTGTTTGCAGCAGAACGGGTCACAAGTTTCCAGATATAGAATCAGTTTCCCTTTCTGCGAATGAACCTGAGTCTGTTATTGAAAGGGTTGTATCGATAAGATAATTTATTTGGTTGTATCGATAAGATATTTGGGAGTTGTGTTTGATGAGAATATTCTTCCTGTTCGGCAAAGTATCCAATTTTTAAGTGTTATGTTTAAGATTAAGCTTGAACCAGAAAAGCTCCCCAGATTTTGCATAGATGGGTCTTATTTCTTCTCCTTCATCTTCACAAGTTGAAACTCGTGGTAAATATAATCTGCGGACTCCTAAGGTAGTTACAGAGAGGTCGCGTTTTTGCCTGAGGTATTTGATTCTTTCTACATTAGGAAAGATTGAAAAATGAGATTGATTTGAATGTAAGCATAGATGCCATAAGACGGAAGTGGAAAAAAGTGCTGATTGAAAGTTATAAATCTAAATAATATGAATTTTTTTTTTTAAAGGATGTTTATTATTTTTTAAGTATTAGGTTGGTCTCCGGGGTTCGCCCATGAGGCCTCCAGATGTCTTATGACTCACTTGGTTTTAAGTTGTAAATTTAATTGTGTCTCAAAATGGTGCGCGGAGGATGGAAATGGTATCGTACGGCACGGGATTTGTTTTTTATTTATTTCTGCCAAGATTGTTTAAGAGAACTATTTATTTTTAATTTTTTTGCATATTTAGCGTTGCTTAAAGGTAGCTCAATTGCATTTGAGCTATACTCTCAGCCTTGAATTACCTAATATTTTGTATATATTGGTTATAATAAAAGAACCTTGAAACTATTAACAAAGGTGAGTACCACGTTTCTACCCATACCAACCCCTCTGGTGAACATTACGCTCCGCAAAAGCTATCATACTCCGTCCCTGTAAAAAACCCTTCATCCCTGAAAACACCACTGGGACGAAAGAACTTTATCGAATCTGCATGTGGCGAAGCTCTAGACGCCACCAAAGTTGAACTAAGGCCAAGAAGGAACGGTTGGCGCATGACTGTACCTTACAAGGCTACGACGGAAAAATAGCACTAGCGATCATAAATAAAAATTCAGAATCCGATGCCAAAGTAAAAACCTCTTTGTACATAGGACTGATTAAAGGGATTCCTGAACCCCTTGGCGCAGAGGTCATTCAAAGTCTAGTTTCTGGATGTGAGAAAGCCGAACAATGTGGAAAATCACACGAATTCAAGCTTTATTTTCCAAGTCCTGAATCCCTTGATACTGCCATAAAACTGTCAATGAAAGTGGGCTTTGAAAGTTTCAGAATTTAAGAATTCGTCTTTCTTCCGAAACATTGCCACAACTGCCATGAATCTTGCCACATAGCGGCCCAGTGTAAAAACGTATCGAAGCGTGCCCATTGTGCTCAAAATAACCATAGTGCCACGAAAGAAAATCCCTGCTAGAATGCGATGCGGTGCCTAAGCTGTACAAGCACCCGACACACATGCTACCACGCTAGCTGCCCATCTAACAAGTCAGCGAAGTTAATGACCTCAAACGCCCAAAATGAATAAATTTTATATTGACAAGCGTTTCGTCTCCTGGAATATGAATGGTAGTCTTAGTACCAAAATTACCGTGCTTGAACAGCTCTGCCTCACCGAAGAAATTATTTGTCTCCAAGAACACTTTCTGTCAAACGACAGTAAAAATATATTCGATGCCTTACCCTCACACATAGTCCATTTTGTACCAGCGAAAAAGCCTAAGAAACGAGGGCGCCCCTCAGGTGGACTTGGTACGTTAATATGAGGGCATATCAACACAGAATCGTTCGCAAGTTCCGACCATTTCTTAGCAGTTAGAGCTGGCGAGACTCTAATAATACATGTGTACCTTCCCACCGACTACAGAGACGATTGCTCCGAAATGAAGTTTGCTCTAGCCTACAAAGAACTGGGGAAATGTACGAATAAAATTAGTGCTTCTCATCTCCATTGGATTTTATTGGGGGACTTTAATTGTGATATATCCAAAAGTGAAAGCTCACGTTCAGCTCTTCTGCTTAGTGTGATTCCAAATGGAAGTGCTCTTGTACCGAAAGCGGGTAACTTCACGTACATTCACCCTACCGGATAAGTTTCTAACCTTGATCATGTCCTTGTATCTAGTAGTATTTTTAGTAGCTCATTAACAGTAGATGTGCTCCGTGAATTTTTTTACTGCTATCATTCCGAATCAGTGCACCATTTTATCGCATGCGCGCAAATCGACCTTTAAAATGGAGAACAATCATCGAATGGAGTAAAACCGATTTGACTCAGTATCAGTACTGGCTTGATAATCTACTTTTGAAGTTTAAATACCTTTTGACTTGCTCCAAACGTCAGTACCTGTTCCCACGTCTAAAATTCGTCTAAAACTAAATGTGTACTCGTCACTTATTTCGCATGCGCTACTACAAGCGGAATCGCACTTGGTCTCTCGATCCAGAGTCCGTTCTGGGTCACAAGTTAAGGGCTGGTCCGAAAACCCATCCCTTATTGAAGCCTGCCAGAAGGCCAAATTTTGGCTAAGCATATAGATAGAATGCGGGAGACCCAAGAGCGGCATAGTGAACCAAATACGGATTCCCACAAAGCGCCATTTTTCCAAAGAACTGCTAAAACATAGAGCCGCAATTCGTTCTGATTTTTCAGAAAAGATAATGAGTAATACGACGCTTCTGTGAAAAAGTTTGACCCGCAACCAGAGTGAAAGAAACGCTCCATCAGCTCATATCTCTGCGGAGGCCTGGCAACAGCATTTTTTGAAAGAGATTTCAGAACCTGATTCCAAAGGAGAATGTCCCCTTAGATGTGATCTCAATTGGATACTTTAAAAAAAAACTGTATCCACGTTTATTGTTTCACTGTCTGATATTATAAATTCAGCGCAAAAAATTAAGAAACCTTTATCGAGAGGTACAGATAATATTTGTGCTAAACACATTCTTCTTGGAAGTCCCCTACTATTTTGTCACCTTGATCTCATGTTCCAAATGGTGCTCACAACTGGAATAGTTCCAACCTCGTTCTCTTCTGGTCGTCTTACTCCTGTTACAAAAAAAATATATCACTGAATGAGTGTTCTTCATATCGCCCTATTACAGTTGCTACTACTTTCTGCAAGATTTTTGAAACACTCGTAATACCAGAACTTACAGATAAATACTACATGCCGCCATATCAGTTTGGCTTCCAAAAAGGCCTAGGGTGTGCTCACGCGCTTACTGCACTATCGTCAAATATTTATAGATGCTGATAAGTCTGGTGATTCACTCGTCCTAGGGAGTCATGATGTAAGCCATGCTTTCGACTCTCTGATTCATACACAATTTCTCCTTGAGCTATATAAACGGGGAGTTGACACGTCTGCCATTCGTGCTTTGTATCATCTTGCTGTTGTAATCAGGCTACTTGATGGGACCATAACACGTTTTGTTATTCCAGTCCGTCGAGGCGTCATTTTAAAAGGGATTTGTGTGTAACTTATCGCTTATGCAGATGATATTTTTAACCCCAGTCGAACAGTACAGTCGTTTGAAAGAAATTTTGCTATTTTAAGTAAAGAATATGCTAAGATTAACCTTACATTCAATAGAGAAAAATTGGACGTGGTTCTGTTCAACTGGGTTGTAACTCGAGCAGGATTTACTATTAATTTCGACGGCGCGCCAGTTTCCCCAAAATCACAAATGAAATATTTAGGGCTTCCTATCGGTGACACTCTTAAAGCAACTAGAAGGCTCTTGATCCTTCATTTCCAACGTCGATCAGCAACTGTATACGGAAGCTTGGTAGCAAACAAACTTCGACTCAACCACAAACTGCTAGAGAAACTTTACAATGGTTCTACACTCCCGAATTTCCTATACCTTGCACCTTTTTGGCGTACGTTTACTTTCGTCCCGGTATTCGTCAAGATGTATAATAAGAGTTAAAATTTATAGTTTTATTTATATTTACAAGTGTAGCTTGATTTTGTATATGTTGTAAAGAAACACAAATCAGCGACAGCTGTCAAGTTTTTGCTATCAAACCTGTCTACTACTACTACTACTGCTACTACATAACTGAGACGAAGGTGCTTCGGCGAATCGATTTCCGGTATGCCAAATACCTGCTTGCCCTTCCACCATGGCCAAGCAACTCCTGGGTCATTAAAAGATATGGTATCATAGGGCCGAATGCTTCTATCAGAAAAAGCATAGAAGCTTATAATAGTAGAATTGGTCGGCACCCATTTAGCGCTATTTTGATTCAATGAATGTTTTGCTTTTGTATGTTTTAAGTGTTTTTAAGTAAGGTGAATTGTTGCAAAGTTTTTTGTTTAGCTTTTAGGTCATTTTCTTTTTCCTCTTTTCTTTTATTCCCATTATACTCCGTTTTTCATGTGTATTATAACGGGTTACAAATAAATTCAATTCAATTCAAAATTGTAAACCATAAATGTTTAAATCAGCTATTGTTGAACACATTTTAACTTTTCTCATTACAATATTTTATTTGATAAGAAAAATTGTAAATACGTCTGTAGGACTTTCGCAAAGATTTGAAAAAACTATAGAAACAAAAAACGTTACCTATTGAGGTAATAGTATTAATGGAGATGAAGGGGATTTTAGGATAAACTCATTTTATAATGGTTTAATTAAGGAGTAGGTAAAATCGTCAAACAATAGCGATTTACATAGTTTTACTGGAACAAGTGATAAACTTGCGTAAAAAAGTCAGAATAATATCAATATTGGAAAATGTCAACGGACTGCAGCAAAACTAGCAAAAGGGAATCCATTTAGTTTATAATTAGTGCTTAATTTAGAATTCAATCTGGGCCTGGGGCCTCGATGGCTTTGAACCTTCAGTTATTTCTTTTATTTCATTCAAGAAGACTTCGATAACACTTGATATGCTACTAATTAAAAAATCTGTAAGTTCTGCTCTAACTTCACCATGACAATTACTACCAATTGAATCATTATCCTTTAAAGCCACTTATTTAGCAATATCTCCCCGACTTCCGTCACGGAGTTAGTCTTACTGCCTTCATCTTTTGTTGCGTGTAGTGGCTGAACAGTGGCATTATTATTTTTACAAATTTTGTGGATTGTACCCTATGGATCCAAATTCGGTTCATCAGTACACAATTTATTCCAGTCACTCTTTTTAGCATTTAAAATACACAGCTTATATTTCTTTTTTGCGTTCCTTCAATTAACCTCAATTTCAAGAGAATTACAGGATTTAAGCATCCATAGCAATCGTCTAAACCCTTTTCTAAGGTCGGAAAATTTTGAAGTCCACCATCTTGAATACTTTTTGAGAGAGCCACGGTTAACTGGAGTTGGTTCATTGATAACTTTTTGTATTAAGGCTATTAAAGCATCTAAAGCTTTATCTATTTCTTTTGCAGCCGTTTTCGTGTGTTTAGTGTTGTAGTGCAGCCATTTTGTGCGTGTGTGTTGTTAAAAAAAAACTTTCTTTCTTTTTTTGGCTTTCCATTGTTTTCATTTTTTTCCATTGAAAAAGGCTCATGGTCGCGGGGGCGAAATATTTTTTTAATTAACGTGATTCTTTCTTTTTTCACTTCTTTCTTGAAATTAAAACCCGTTGTTTCTTTTTTATTTTCCTTAATATTTCATCAATGGAAAGGAGTGTGGTCTAAGAAATCACTTCTATTGGGAAGTGTGCATACACGTGTGCGGGGAGGGGGGGATATTTTGCACATGGATAATTTACCATGGGAAAGGAAGTTTCCAGGAAGTAAATTTCTCAGGAGGATTCATATACTGGCCAAATTTACCGGAATTGGCAAATTACAAAATTTGTGTTATGTTTTGCTTTCTCTTTGCCAACTCAGTTTCAAACTTAATTTTGCGCTACTTCACCACCTTGCTCTTTATGATTAAATTTGAATTCTGTCCCAATTAGAACGACTACTGAAACACTATTTTCATTTAAGTAAATCAACAAAAAGCTTTATCTAAAAGCACTAAAACACTATCACGTAAAGAGCTAAGTATTGAGGAAGAGATTCCCCCCATCATATGCCTAATAATTTCTTTTTATTTTAAGTTCTAATGTTTCTCCTTACTTTAAGTTGAAAAACCTTATTTTTTGCATTTAATCCTACTGGTTTTCGTGCTTTAATGGTTGCAATGAATCATTACTATTCGGATACTTTTACGACTTTCTTGGACCTATATCTGTGAGCTATTTTATGTTTCAAAAGTCATACCTTTGTCAACTAAAAACTACCTCTATGTATCTACCGGGCGTGATATTCTGTTAGGCTATCATTTTTAGTATACGGTTAATAAAACATCGTGTTGATGAAACACAGTTGATGATATGCGCAAGACATCGCACACTCAATAATTTTAACTTTGTGGCTGAAAGGCCGTGAAAAGGAGATAAGTACTGCCGGTAGGGACTTTAAAGTCTACCATTCTTCACTGTTTTTTCCTTTTTTTTTACTTATAGCACTCTACGGGCAAAAGTAGCTGTTTCATGAGCGGCTAGAAGAAAAGAAACAGAAAAAAAGATTTCTAGTTACATTTGCCCTGGACATATAAATTTTAAGGGCGCAAAATTCAAAAAAATAATCTAACGGCTATAATCTTTTTGGACTTTTTCAAATTCATTTTATTAAAATTAGCTAGAGGGCACAGTAAATAAATGAAAACAATTAATAAATTATTAGTCAGTTAATAAAATAAAAATAAATTAAACTAAAATACCTAATTATAATAATCAAATAATTAAATAATTTAAGCAATGAAAAAATAACTGAAAGTAAATTCCTAGTTTTTTAATAAACTGTAAATAATTTTGTTAGTAAATGAACATTTTGTGAAAATTTGGCCTGAAAACCTTGTGGTAGAAAGGAGGGATGACAATTTTCTAGTATACGATTAATAAAACATCGTGTTGATGAAAAACCGTTGATGATATGCGCAAGACATCTCACACTCAATAATTATTACTTTGTATAAGAAGAGACCGAAGGTCCCATCCTGTTTTTTGCTTATGATCGTTACTAGTATGAATAATATGAAAAAAACTTCGTTTTCTTAAAGAGTTAAAGAGGCTGCGTCCCAAAGTCGAACCTTAAAACGTACAGGAATTAGGAGGGGCAGTTGGGAAGCTGCCGCCCCCCAAACCCCCCGCTTTTAAAGACTCTTTTGTACAGGTTTTTGTTTTGTTAATTAAAAGAGGGCCTTTCCGAAGCCAAGAGCGGGGGGTCAGGGGGGCGGCAGCCCCCCACAACAAAAAACCTGTACAAAAGAGTCTTTAAAAGCGGGGGATTTGGGGGGCGGCAGCCCCCCCAACTGCTTCTCCTAATTCCTGTACGTTTTAAGGTTCGACTTTGGGACGCAGCCTCTTTAACTCTTTGAGAAAACGAAGTTTTTTTCATATTAATTCTGTACGTTTTTCTACAATCCATGGTGGATGTAATTTAATAATAATTTTCCATGTTTATTTTCTCGCTTTCTGTATCAATAAATTCAAACTGACAAAATTATCTAATTTTGATAATTTTAATAGTTTAGCAGCTTAATTAAAAATTTAGCAGCTAGTGGTTTTTACCCACCCGCCTCCGGTTTATGGGCCCAGCGCGCTTCCGCTGCGCCAAGCTGCTGTTATGCTTGTTATCAAACAAGTTATTACAATAGAAAATTTCACCAACGGCTTCAATTAGGAAATCAATTTAAATGGTTCTTTTAACTTGCTTCCATCAAGCCTTACCCCCGCTTCAGTATAAATTCTTGTGAACATTCCAGTATGTAATTCTGATCACATGTGTCCATGTTTATTTTCTCCCTTTCTGTATCAATAAATTCAAACTGACAAAATTACCTAATTTTACAAACTTTAAAAAGTTAGCAGCTAGCGGTTTCGATCCACCAACCTCTGGATTATGGGCCCAGCACGCTTCTGCTGCACCAAGCTGCTGTTAGTGTAAGAGTTTTTCAAACAAGTGATGTTACTACAAGAGAAAATTTTACCTTCAATGGGGAAATGGGTTTTTCTAAGCTAGAAAATCGGGGAGCTAAGATTTTCCGACGAAACTTTCCAGGAAAATTACTCGAAGAATTCCGCGTCGAATGAGTCTTCGTACACCCAGATCCGATGTCGGCTGTGACCTGTAGGCGTGGCAGAAAAAAAAGGGTTTCTGTCATTTTTCTCAAATAAAAATTTTACGGATTAAGATAGAATTTTTTGAAGCTTTCAGTCAGTCTCACCATGTCGAGCTGATCATTTTGATGTACTTGATGTTGAAATTCGTAACTTTTAACAACAAAAAACTTAACATGGGCTCTTATGGGAAATGGGGTTTTTCTAAGCTAGAAAATCGGGGGGTTAAGATTTTCCGACGAAACTTTCAATCAAAATTACTCGGAGAATTCTGCGTCGAATGAGTCTTCGGACACCCAGATCCGATGTCGGCTGTGACCTGTAGGCGTGGCAGAAAAAAAACAAAAGGAGAACATGAACTTTAAGTGGCTATGCGTGGTTTCTGGAAAACAGGGAAGGAAATATCGGATCGACCTGAAATTTCGCGGATAAGCTCCTGGACCCTAGGGGACCTTAACTTGTGAATTTCAGCCCGATCAGACAACGTTAAAGGGGGGCTGGGGTTGGGGGTCGAAACTTTCGGCCAGATTTTCCCCATGAAGGAAAAGTCCGAGGGGGATGAAATTTGGCTGGTTTCTTAGTTGGAGCTCGGGCTACAAAATGCATCCCTCCCCATCCCTCTGCGACCACTGGAACGGAATATCGCTTAACATTGTCGTGGTTCGCCTCTTTAAAGAGGCACTAGTGTGCCTCCTTGATCGATTAAATATAGGGTCTCACCTAATTTTTTAGTTTTTGTCATCAAGGTCAAATGTATCACTGTAAGAAATACTTTCAGGTGCAATATTCAAATATATGTTGCTGCTGAATGAAATAATTGTCAAAATTGACAAGTAGTGTTAACATGTACTTCACATCCAAAGCAAAAAGTCAAAATCGCTTTTAGCAGTAGTAAAAGCATTGTGTTCTGAAGCGTTGACATGGCACAGCTAAAAAAATACAATTTTTTTTGGAACCTGCTTTGCTAGAACAAAAATAAAAACAGCATACCCACTTTGCTTATTTCAATGATGGAATTCAACGATGATTATGAAACTAAAGCTTATGAATCCAGAACTTAGTACAGTCTCATTAAAGCAAAACATCACAATTTTGTTCTATAAGGTCTTACATGGTGTTCTCCAATGGTTATCTATAGCATGAAAGTCAGATGGAATTATACCAAGACAAATTTCAGTAAATGTAAGTCTAGTCTAAAATAGACATACTTTCGGAGGGGGAAATCTTAGTTTCAAAAGAGATTCAATGGCAAGATAAAAACGTTTCAAAACCAAACTTGCAGGAGTTTTGCGAAAGCTGTAAGAGTAAATCTTTATTTTCTCCTTCGCCTTGATCACAAAGTATATTTGGGGGATTTAAGAAAAAAACAAGGTTTCTATGGGAATATAAAAGGTGTCATGTGACATGTCTGTCAAAATTAGATATTGATTCACTCTACCAAATTCAGCCACGCCTGAAAAATTGCCTCAATCGAAATGAGCGTGCCTTTTTTGGTCCTTGAGACATTTTAAATTTTACAGTCCTCTAAAAATTCATTATAGCCAAATTTTGGCCAGTTTAGGAGACAAAAACGCTGAGTGTACGACTTTCCCACAGCCAAGAAGATTGTCACATAAGGTCCACCTTGAGTTAGCCAAAAAGACACGATCGAAACTATAAAGAGATTTCGAGGTATATTTCCTAAAACAGTTTTTCACCTCTCCTGAATGAGATAATATATTATTCATTGCAGAAAGCCTGTAGGCCATTGCAAGACAGAATATATTATGTCTTCTCAATATTATGAGTATATACAATTGCAATACTATTCTATATTATGTGTTTTATGTCTTAACACACACAGACAAAATGCCTTCTCAAGATGCATTCAATAGAAATTTTGAGACAGTCTTTTTATTCAAAACAAATATCGTATAGCAAGGCTTTTGGGTTTGATACAAACCATCAGAGGGAGGGTTTCAAGTTAAGTTCCAGGGACATTTGAAGTTTTGGATGGTTGCATAAACTTTAGAGTTGGTGCATTTGGTTGAAATTGGAAGTTCTAGTTAAATTTTAAGAGTCAAAATTGAGGGACGTCAAATTCCCCCCCCCCCCCCCCTCACCAACTACCCTCCTTTTCACCAAATAAATTTTATTGAAATCGTGTGGTTGTAACTTTGTTTAAAGAGTCCAAACAATATATGACAATGCCTCCGTGGTTGAAGCGACCTTCTAGGGTCCTGGGACAAGGGCCTTAATTTAACCCTCGGGGACATATAAGGTTATTATGGATTACGTGGTCGTATTAAATTCATATAGATCTCATTTGATTTTAAATTGGAAGTTATAGTGCCCTTTTTAAGAATCAAGGTGATGTGAGAGAATTCACCCACCACTCCCATCATTTTCCAAACAGCCATCCAAACAAACTTTTCCAGCCAATTTTCCGATTCTTCCAGCCATATTCAAAGGCTAATTAATTATATGTTTTGGGATGTCGACCCTTCCCACCTCCATAGCCTCGGGGCTAGGGCCGTAAGTTATGCAACATTTTTCATTGTTTACATATATTACATTTTATTGACAAAAGGTATACGGGTTTGACTTCTGCTTCCCCAAAAAACGAAGGGTATTAAGGCGAGTCTTTCAGGGAGTGTTGAACTAAATCAAGACACTGTATGTGTAGATGGGTTGTCAAGAGGGTGTAACTCAGGAATGGCTGAGTATACTAATTTGGAATTTGTGGAAAATCGTAAAGGAGATGATCAACTGACCAAAAAGGCAATATTTCCACGCTATTACTACAACTACTGCTACATCTATTGCTGCGGCAAGTAGTATTACTACTAGCACTAATATCACTAAAACAAAAACTTCTTTAGCGAGTGCTAGTAAGGCTGACGATATTAAAGAAATATCTAACGAGACGTTAATGAGAAAGTTGAACTAAATCAAAACATACTATGTGTATATAGATTACTTATACAGGCGTATCAGCAGTATTTTTGGATAGGCTTATTATATCAATAGGAAACTTCAGGGACATCATGCGTGGGATGTTCAGTTGACCAAAAGGCAAATGTACCTGCTACTACTGCTATTAATACTGCTGCTACTACTAATAATACGCTATTACTGCTACTACTGTTCCTAAATAATGAAGAAGACCACACTGCCTTTCCATAATCAAACAGTTCGTGGTAACGAACTGTAGTAAGGAGCGACCCGGCTCAATAGTAAACGAAACTCTAAAATACATAATTTTGATGCTAAAAGATACATCAAAAGAATCGGATTTTCATGCTGATTTTAAATATACGTTTCATCAAATTTAGTCTTTGTCATCAAAAGTTACGAGCCTGAGAAAATTTACCTTATTTTGGAAAATAGGGGAAAACACCACCTAAAAGCCATAGAATCTTAACGAAAATCACACCATGGCATTTGGCTTATCAGAGAACCCTATAGCAGAAATTTCAAGCTCCTATCCTCAAAAGTATGGAAGTTTCGTATTTTTTGCCAGAAGACAAATCAGGGGTGCGTGTTTATTTGTTTTTTTTTTTGTTTTCCCCAGGGGTCATCGTATCGACCAAGTGGTCCTAGAATGCCGCAAGAGGGCACGTAGGCCCCCTCCCACGCTCATTTTTCCCTAAGTCAACGGATCAAAATTTTGAGATATCCATTTTGTTCCACATAGTCAAAAAACATAATAACTATGTCTTTGGGAATGACTTACTCCCCCACAGTCCCCAGGGGAGGGGCTGAAAGTTACTAACTTTTACCAGTGTTTGCATACAGTAATGGTTATTGGGAAGCGTGCAGACGTTTTCAGGGGGATTTTTTGGTTTGGGGGTGGGGTTAAGGGGAGGAGGCTATGTGGGAGGATCTTTCCTTGGAGTAATGTGTCATGGGGGAAGAGAAACTCAATTAAAAGGGCGCAGGACGTTCTAATATTACTATAAAAACATGAAAAACGAAAAAGTTTTTTCAATTGAAAGTAAGGAGTAGCATTGAAACTTAAAACGAACAGGGATTATTACGCATATGAGGGGTTCTAAAAATACTTTAGCATAAAGAGCGAGGTATTTAGGAGGAAATAATTACCTCGCTCTTTATGCTAAAGTATTTTTAGTAATTTCAACTATTTATTCTACGGCCTTTCTGATTCAGGGGTCGTTCTTAAAGAATTGGGACAAAACTTACGATTTAGTGTAAAGAGTGAGGTATGAACGAGGGTAAAAACCCCCTCTTATACATAATAAAAATATAAGAATCTAAAAGTTTGTTACCTAAGTTAATTCTTAAGTTACGTATATTTTTTTACTAATGAAAACGTTCGTTAAAAATTAAAAGTTCTAGTTGCCTTTTTAAGTAACCGAAAAATTCGAGGGCGACTAGGCCTCCTTCCCCACCCCTTATTTCTCAAAATCGTCTGATCAAAATTAGGAGAAAGCCATTTACCCAAAAAAAGAATTAATATGCAAATTTCATTTTAATAATTTATGTGCGGAGATCCAAATCAAGCATGCATTAATTCAAAAACGTTCAGAAATTGAATAAGAAAAGGAGTTTTCTTAACTGAAACTAAGGAGCGATATTAAAACTTAATATGAACAGAAATTACCGCGAATATAAAATGGGTTGTCCCCTCCGCAATCCCTCGCTCTTTACGCTAAAGCTTGACTCTTTGCCACAATTCTAGTTTTTAAAACAATTAAAATCTTTAGCGTAAAGAGCGAGGGACTGCGGAGGGGACAACCCATCTCATATACGGAGTAATTTCTGCTCGTTTTAAGTTTTAATATCGCTCCTTACTTTCAGTTAAAAAAAACTAGTTTTTTTATTTAATACAACTACAGAAGAGAGAATAATGAGGACTTTTTTCCCAAGACTGTGAACCAAAAAACCTATTTGAATATTTCGGCCCTATATCTAAGGGCCGTCTTCAGCAAGGAAAACAATATAACAATAAAACACTTACAATAAAAGTTCTCGGTTAAAAATCCATTTTTTTAAATAGCCTTGGCATCATTACTTTTTAACGAAAAGTTCAGTCAAGACTGTGTGATAAAAACTAACATTTTACAGGCTAAAAAGGTTCATTCATTTCTCTAACTGTATTTATTAACAATTGGAATAATTTCTTATTGCGATATTTGCCTTCTCTGCAGCTAATCTGGATTGGGCTTGTTTTATCTCTTGGGATTGGGCTTGTTTTATCTAAAAAAGCTTGGTTGGTTTTAACGTGTTAAAGCGTGTTAAGTGTGGTTTTTAAACAAACTTTTCTCAGTTTTGAAGTAATTTTCGGAATATAAGGTAGGTAAATCATGCTTGTGGGTTTATTCGAATCGTTTACTGATGTGGGATTTAAGGCTTTAGAAGAATCCATCTTAAATCTTTGAGCAATAATAGTATTTATGAGAGAAATTGGGTACCCGTTGCCAAAAAGTATGCATGTATAAAAATTTAATTCTTTTTTAATGTACGGCTCTGAACAGATATTAAGTACTCTATCCACAAGAGATATTACCACACCTCTTTTAACCTGTTGAGGATCGATAGATTTGAAGTGAAGGTATCTATTACTATGCGTAGGTTTTCTGTAGTCCGTAAAATCAAGTTTATTCACACTGCGTATTATCGTTATATTTAAAAAAGGTATTTTTCCATCTGCTTCGGTCTCTAGAGTGAATTGTAGGTTTCCATCGTAAGTATTTAAATGTTCTAGGGAATCTTCAAGTTCACTTTTGCCATAATTCCAAACTGAAACTACGTCGTCCATGAAACGACTATAAAACACATCATTAAGAAAATACGAATCCAGGGCCCAATTGTCAAGATTCTCAACGAAAATATTTGCGAGTAGGCCTGAGTTAGAGTACTTAATATCTGTTCAGAGCCATATATTAAACAAAAATAATTTTATTATAGACATACTTTTTGGCAAAGGCTACCCAATTTCTCTCATAAATACTGTTATTGCTCATAGATTAAAGATGCATTCTTCTAAAGCCGTAAATCTCGCACCAGTAAACGATTTTAATAAACACACAAGCACGATTTACCTACCTTATGTTCCGAAAATTACTCCAAAACTGAAAAAAGTTTGTTTAAACACCAATTTACGTGTTGTATTCACAAGTAATTTAAGTATAATGAATTTTCTCACTTCTGGTAAGGATAAAACCCCAGTTACTCGTCTAAGAGGGGTTTATCAAATACCATGTAGTTTTGGAAATTATTACATTGGTCGAACCCACCAAAACTTAGGAACAAGATTACAGCAACACAAAGTAAGCCTTGAAAAAGCATTAAAATCTAAAAATAACTCCATATCTTTCGATTCAGCTTTAAGTAATCATATTTTTGAAAATCCAAACCATTATGTTCTATTTGACGAAACAATTCTAATTAGCAATGACCTAGGATTCAAACAAACTGTCCAGGAGGCAACAGAAATCAAACGAAACTTAAATAATAATACATCCCTAAATAGAGACATGGGTGAATACACACTCAATCCTATGTACACAAAATTAATTATAGAAAATAATCTAATTCAAAATAAAACAAAAATAGGAACGAACAAAAACAAACCCGATCCCAAAAGAACTATCAGATTAGCTGCAGAGAAGGCAAATATCGCAATAAGAAATCATTCCAATTTTTAATAAATTCAGTTAGTGAAATGAATGAACCTTTTTATCTTGTAAAATGTTAGTTTTTATCACACAGTCTAGGCCGAACTTTTCGTTAAGAACTAATGATGCCTAGACTATTTAAAAAAATGGATTTTTAACTGAGAACTTTTATTGTAAGTGTTTTATTGTTTATTATTTTCTTTGCTGAAGACGGCCCTTAGATAATAGGGCCGAAATATTCAAATAGGTTCCACTGTCTTGGGAAAAAAGTCCTCATTATTCTCTCTTTTGTCGTTGTATTATGGAAAGGCAGTGTAGTCTTCGTCATAAATTAGTGTGGTCTTACTATTAGTAAAAAAACTTGTTATTTCTTAGTTAATTTCTGATCGTTTTTCAGAAATCCTGGGAAATCCAATGACCTAGGAATCCAACAAGCTGTCCGTGAGGCAATCGAAATCACACGAAACTTAAATAATAATACATCCGTAAATAGAGACTTGGGTGGATACACCCAATTTAACTATAAATTAATTATAGAAAATAATCTAATTCAAAATAAAACAAAAATAGGAACGGATGAAACAAGCCCAATCCCAAAAGAACTACTAGATTAGCTGCAAAGAAGGCAAATATCGCAATATGAAGTTATTCCAATTTTTAGTAGATACAGTTAGTGAAATTTTTAACCGAGAACTTTTATTGTAAGTGTTTTATTGTTTATTATTTTCTTTGCTGAAGACGGCCCTTAGATATAGGGCCAAAATATTCAAATAAGTTTTGTTGGTTCACTGTCTTGGGGAAAAAGTTTTCATTATTCTCTCTTCTGTAGTTGTACTGCAGTTCCTGCTTCTTCTCATACTTTTATAATACTTTTATAAGTCCAATTAAGGCAACACATTTAAAGGTGAAAATTTGACAAAATATCGAGGGGGAATTTCAACTATGTGAAAAGACCCTATGCACATGCAGATTGTCGAAACCTCAACAACTTATTTGGGTATTATGCCGAAACTTTCGAAAATGCTTAAAGAAGTGGACGGATAAACTGACATGAAGGTAATATAAGCACGTCACTATCGACACCCATACCACTGCTACTTTTACTGGTACTACTACTGTCGCTAAACTACTCCGATTACTTCATCGACTGCAAGAACTTGTGAGCCTTAGAGTATTAAATAAAAGAAAACAAGTTTTTTTTTTAACTGAAAGTAAGGAGTGACATTAAAACTTAAAACGAACAGAAATTACTTCGTACATGAAAGAGGCTGCTTCCTCATCAACGCTCCGCTCTTTACGCTAAAGTTTGACTCTTTCTCTCAACTCTTCTTTTTAAAACAGTAAAAAGTTTTAGCGTAAAGAGCAGGGAATTGATGAGGACGCAGCCCCTTTCATATACGAAGTATTTTCTGTTCGTTTTAAGTTTTAGTGTCGCTCCTTACCTTCAGTTAAAATACTTGTTTTTTTATTTAATTTCTGAACGTTTTTGAATCAATGCATGTTTTGATTTTGGCTTTCCGCAGAGGAATAATTAAAACGAAATTTGTATATTTATTTTTTTTTTTTGGCTAAATGGCTTTCTCATAATTTTGATCGAATGGTTTTGAGAAAAAAAGAGCGGGGGAGGAAGCCTTATTGCCCTCCATTTTTTTTGTTACTTAAATAGACAATTAGAACTTTTAATTTTTTACGAATATTTTATTAGTAAAAGATATACATAACTTATAAATTAGCTTACGTAGCGAACTTTTATATTCTCATGTTTTTATTACATATATGAGGGAGTTCACTCCCTCGTCAGTACCTCGCTCTTTACACTGAAGCTTAAATTTTGTCCCGATTCATTAAAAATGACCCCTGAATCACAAAAGCCGTAGAATAAATAGTTGAAATTACTAAAAATACTTTAGCGTAAAGAGCGAGCTATCAGGAGGAGGTGAGCCCCTCATACGCGCAATAGTTTCTGTTTGTTTTAAGTATTAATGCTGCTCCTTACTTCCAGTTGAAAAAACTTTTTCATATTTATTTTTTCATTGCTTTTTTTTTAAATAATGCTAGAAAACCCTGCGCTCCCTTCATAGAAATATTCTTCCCCCATGACATATTCCTCGATGGAAAGTTCCCCCAACATATCCCCCTCTTCTCAACCCCTCCCCAAACCAAAAAATCCCCCTGAAAACATCTGTACACTTCCCAATAGCCATTACTATATATAAACACTGGTCAAAGTTTGTAACTTGTAGCCCCTCCCACGGGTACTGTGGGGGAGTAAGTCGTTCCCAAAGACATAGTTATAAGATTTTTCGACTACGCTGAATAAAATGGCTATCTCAGAATTTTGATCCGTTGACTTTAGGAAAATAATTAGCGACGGAGGAGGCCTAGGTGCCCTCCAATTTTTTTGGTCACTTAAAAAGGGCAATAGAACTTTTTATTTCCGTTAGAATGAGCCCTTTCACAACATTTTAGGACCAATTTTTCGATACGATCATCCCTGGAAAAAAAAACAAACAAACAAATAAACACGCATCCATGATCTGCCTTTTGTCAAAAAATGCAAAATTCCACATTTTTGTAGATAGCAGCTTGAAACTTCTAATACGCTGGGTTCTCTGATACGCTGAATCTGATGGTGCGATTTTCGTTAAGATTCAGTAAAACAAAAAGTACTAGTGCCTTTATTAAGTGACCAAAAAATTGGAGGGAACCTAGGCCCCCTCCCACACTAATCATTTTCCCAAAGTCACTAGATGAAAATTTTGAGATAGCCATTTTATTCAACATAGTCTAAAAACCTTATAACTATGTCTTTGGGGACGACTTACTACCCCATAGTCCCCGTGGGAGGGGCTACAAGTTACAAACTTTGACCAGTGCTTACGTATAGTAATTGGGAAGTGTACAGACGTTTTCAGGGGGATTTTTTGGTTGGGAGATGGGTTGAGAGGAGGGGGGTATGTTGAAAGAACTTTCCTTGGAGGAATTTGTCATGGCGGAAGAAAATTTCCGTGGACAGTGGGCAGGATTTTCTAGCATTGTTTAAAAAAAAACAATGAAAAAATAAATATGTGTAAGTTTTTTCAATTAAAGTAAGGAGCAGCATTAAAACTTCAAACGAACAGAAATTTTTACGCATATAAAGGGTTCACCTCCCCTAATACCTCGCTGTTTACGCTAAAATGTTTTTAGTATTTTCAACTATTTATTTTACGACCTTTGTGATTCAGGGGTCATTCTTAAGGAATTGGGACAAAATTTAATCTTAAGCATAAAGAGCGTGCTACTGACGAGGTGGTGAACCCCCTTATATACGTAATAAAAACATGCGAATACAGAAGTTCGTTACTTAAGTTAACTCGTAATTTACGTATATCTTTTACTAACAAAAACGATCGTAAGAAGTTAAAAGTTCTAGTTGCCTTTTTAAGTAACCAAAACATTGGTGTGAAAATAGGCCTCCTTCCCCGATCCTTTTTTCTCAAAATCATTCGATCAAAACTATGAGAAACCCATTTAGCCAAAAAACAAATATGGAAACTTCGTTTTAATTATTCATCTGCGGAGAGCAAAAATCAAAACATGCATTAATTCAAAAACATTCAGAAATTAAATAAAAAACAAGTTTTTTGAACTGAAAGTACGGAGCGATATTAAAACTTAAAACGAACAAAAATTACTGCGTGTATGAAAGGGGCTGCTTCCTCCTCAACGCCTCACTCTTTACGCTAAAGATTTTTTTTCTGTTTTAAAAAGTAGAGTTCAGAAATAGAGTCAAACTACTCAAATACTCAACTACTCAAACTACTCAAAGAGTCAAAAAACTCAAACTACGAGGTATCTTGATGTTTTCTTAAATAACTAGTTTAATGTCTTTTTCAGTCTATGTTTGTTGCTGTATTTTTTTCACTTTCTTTTGTGTATGTCACCATGGCCCAATTGGGCTTTTCGTGTGAATAAATCTATCTAATCTATCTATCTATCTTTATATTAGAAGACCCAGAGGAGACAAGAGACAATATGACAGAAGTGATAGAAAAAACAGTAACTGAACGATTTTAGAAAACACCTATTCAAATATGAGAATTTACTTGAAAGAGAAACCCCAATCTCTCCAATAATTGAAGAAATGACGGAATTAGAAGATAGGTAAACTATAATTAGGAAGGAGGCATTCCCGCAAAGAACAAGGCTAGGAGGCAGTGGTAGGAACCAATACCCGCACATAGAAAATAAAAACAATGTTAGCCAGATTTGTCAAATGCAAACAGAATTAACGTGCTACCATTGCAACTACGTCGGCCACTATAGCGCTAATTACCAAAAAAACAAGACTTAGAAAATAAGGTCAAAAACTGGAACAGTATGATATTACCAGTTTTAACTTTGATAAACGCGGACAATATGCCTCAGGTTGTTGTAGCGCGACTAAACATCATGACAATATCTACAATACAGAGGATAATGGCCCATTCATCCCTATTTTGAATTGTTTTACTTTCGACAATACTACAATACAAGGGATTATGGGCCTAAGAGAAAACAGGACAATGCCAGAAACGGTCAATCCCGAGGGAATGGGAAAAAGCATCAGACGTATAAGAGGACCGCAAGCGCTAGAAGCCCCAAAAATGAGAAAACTCGGGTATTTGCAAAGATTCAAGATTTTATTTAAACTTCTGTTCAACACACACGATATATAAAAAAAAGGGTCAAGCCGGAGACACAAGGTCGATTGACAAAGACCCGGTATAACAATATAGCACACCTATTTGACAGAAAAAAGAAACAAAAACAAATGCATAAAATAAATATAAATAAATCCACGACTCACCACTAGACGGGAACCCACCCACAAAACAACTGACACTCGGCAAATATCAATCCGAAAAACAAAACAAAAACAGTGTGCAAGCGAGGGTGACCGATGACCGGCAACTTATTTGAAAAAAAATAATAATAATAAAAAAAAATGAGCCCACCTTATCAATATCAAACAAACAACTATTCACTTTAAAAATTTTTTTTTATTACTGATTCTTGAATTTATTTATAAGGATAGAATGAAGTTGCTTTTTAATAAGTGGGAGAGATTTACTGTAGTCAATATATGGTAGATAAAAATGCCATGAACCCATGATCGAAAACTATGGCGAGAACCGTGATCTCTCAGTGGTTAATTTCAGGTGCTGCATTCTCCATTTATTACGGGTTTCATAAACATGGTCAGGTTGCTCAGGGAAAAAATTTCTCGTACGAAAGTACGAAGGCAGTTCTGAGCGGTTATATTTCACCTTGAATAAAAAAGAATGAAGAGTGAATAATTCTGAAACAGGCAAAATATTAGTTGATAAATATATAGTTTCAATTTTAGATTTATTTGGATAGGAAGAGGGCGACGGTAAATATCTTTGCAAAATTCGAAGAGCCCGGCTTTGAAGAGTCTGTATCGGTTTTATATGATATTTGAAAGTTGCTAAATAAATTAGGGGACAATACGTAAGACGGGAATGCACCAAGGCAAAATAAATGAGTCGTAGAACTTCATAGGGGAAAAAATGCTGAAGCCTCCTCATTACATCAACTCCTTGGGCGATTTTAACGCGTGATATATTACAATGTTCTTTATAAGATAGATTTTCATCAATAGTTATACCAAGATACCGGAGTGAAGTTACCCTTTGAATTCGAATATCTGTAGCCTGATCAATTATAGTTGAAATTCTTTTTGCTTTGTGTCCAAGTCTACTATAAATGATGAATTTCGTTTTGGCGGCATTCAATGACAAAAGATTAGCTTTTAGCCATACAATCAGCTTGGAAAACACGATTTGCAGCTTCTCTTTGACATCATCTTCCGACTTCCCTGCAAGTGTTGATCCGGTATCATCGGCGAAAAGGACATTCAGGCTGTTGGTTTCTGTTGCTGATGGAAGGTCATTTATGTATATTAGGAAGAGCAGTGGTCCCAGAATTGAACCCTGAGGAACACCAATATTGGGCAATAAGCATGGATCCGAAACTGTTTTATTGATAGTTATTACTTGGGATCGACCTGTTATGTAAGATGCGATAAAATCGTGCGCTGGTCCTCGTATCCCGCCATGGCTTAATTCAAACAACAATATTTTGTGACAAATCGTGTCAAATGCCTTCTCAAGATCCAAAAAAATACTTGCCGGAATCATTTTTTTATCAAGACATTCGTGAATAAATTGGACCATTGTCAGGATAGCGTCCTGCGTACTATGTCCCTTTCTAAACCCATACTGATTTTTTGATAAATAATCATTCGAAGTAAGGAAATTATACACTCGATTATGAAAACATCGCTCCATTAATTTAGAAAAGCCTGAAAGAATAGATATCGGTCTGTAATTCGTGCAATCGCTCCGGTCAGAGCTTTTATACAGTGGTATCACCTTTGCTTTCTTAAATGAATCCGGAAAAGTTCCCGATCTAAATGACAGATTTATCAAATGACACATTACTTTATTAATACTCGGTAAAACAGCTTTCACAATGTTCGTAGACGATTCATCAATCCCCGGGGAATTTCCATTTTTCAAAAGCTTACCAATATTGGCAAGCTCTTTCTCTGTTACCGGTGTTAAAAACATAGATTTTACAGAAGGCTTTACAAGGTACGTACGATAATCACATTGACCATAGGGCAGGTTATGTTGGAGCTTGTTGGCTACCGATTGTCCAATCGACGCGAAATGCAAATTCATGTAATTAGCTATTTCTACCTCCCTTTCAATTATAAGACCATGAGCGTCCTTTATTTCTGATGGTGTAGAAGTTTTTGGTGATCGATTTAAGCATGAATCGATTAGCTCCCAAGTTTTCTTTGGTGACTTACTTACTTCTCTAAAAGAATCAAAATAAAATTTTGTTTTAGCATTACGTATTATTTTTGAAGGTAGGTTTTTGTATTTTTTGAAAGTTGTTTTGTTTTCTTCGCTTGGGAATGATAACAATTTTTTATAAAGACAGTTTTTTGTTTTGTTTTATTGAGGTCAAAAGGGAGGGTGATATCCACGGTTGAATGGGTTGATTATATTTTACTTTTCGTGTTTTTACTCTGGGGCATGACTCGTCAAAAGCAGCGTTAAATTTTTCGAAGAAATGAGCCATTGCAGAGTTTACGTCTTCAGCATCAAATACACGAGACCAATCGATAATATTCAATTTATCCTTTAAACAGTCCAGATTTTTTTTTTATTGATAATCAGGTGTGATATTTCTGGTGCTTTTTTTGTTTGAAGCTGATATTTCACATCGGAAATTAACAAAAAATGATCAGAAAAATCCGTTAAAACAACTTGTGAAGACGTGGCTGGTGTTGTTAAAAATATGTTGTCGATGAGAGTTGCAATAGTGAGTGAAACCCGCGTTGGTATTGTACATGAGGGAATCAGTGATTTTGATGTCATTAGAGAAATAAATTCGGTTGTTTGAGTATTTTCATCATAATTCAGTAAATTTATATTAAAATCCCCCATGACCACAACATCTTTATCGTCTAAAGATGCTAATAAGGATTCCAAAGATTGCAGAAAAAGCGGGATTGGTGCCAACGGAGGATTATAAACGACACAAATTTGTAATTTCTTGGTTCCGGCCCGACATTCAACAGCCAAAATTTCACACAATTTTTCAACTTCATATTTTTCGAGCTCTGGCAGACGTTTAAAATGCACTCCTTCTTTCAAAAATAACCCGAGGCCACCTTTTCCATGGTTTTGTCTATTTTTTTTCAATGAAATTATATCCCGGAATTTTAACATTATGTTTTGTCGCATCACTGATGAGTGTTTCACAAACTCCCAAAATATCAATTTGATTTCTTGGCAATAATCTGGTTAGTTCATCAATAGAACTAATTAGTCCCTGTGTGTTTATAAATCCAATTCTCTTCGAATTATCTTCAAGTCTATTTATTTCATCAGAAGAAACATACGATGACGGTTTTATTTCTGAAAAAGTGTTATTTTCTCTTTGGTCAAAAACATTAAAAGTTTCAGAAAGTAACGAAAGGTTTAGAGGTTTCCCCTTCAAAGCTGCCAGCCTATCGCGTCCCCCCACAACTGCAAACTTAGAATTTATATAAAAAAAGAGTCGGAAAGATCCTACCTCGTGCCAGCAAGTCCGCGCGACAAGGACCCCGTGCCATTGATGAATCATGAAAAACCTGCCATCCTTCGAGCAAACTTATATTGAGTAGGTATAAGTGAACAGAAATAACTGGGGCAAAAATAATGAAGACAATCTTGAACCAAGCTAGCCTAAATAACACACGAAAGTAAATAATCAACATCACACAAACACAAAAATGCAAAATATATCAATCAAGAGCGGAGTAGACCTTATTTTCTCACACTAGTCGCCTTTAGTGATCTTACGCTTTTTCCCACTGCGACTCTGAATCCGATTTGTATTCAAACCACAATTTGGCACCTTTTTGCTTCAGGCGTGTAAATTGTACGGATCCATTATCTCGTAATTCCTTACCCTTAGCCAGTAATCCATTTCTCACAGTATTTAATTTGGTTGGCAAGTCCGTGCAGATCCGGAACCCTGTTCCTTTCAATTTCGATATTGATCTGAAAATACATTGAATATCTTTTTCTGAGGATACTGAGAGGAAAACTGGAGGGGCGGTCGGCTTACGGGTAGACACGTTCGACTTCTGAGACATTCGGTAGCGCTGTAATATTTGAACGTTGTCCGTGATTTCCATTGTCGATGAGAATAATGTTGACACATCCGCGAAAACTGTCTGTTGCTGTTTTTCTTTTGATAATCCGTGGATGATTAAGTTGAGTTTACGGTCTTTAACTTCCATTTCGAGTATTTTCGCTTCAATTGTATCACATCTCGACTTTTGCTCTTCAAGCTGGTTTTCTAGGATGACAATCTTCGAATCACGAGACTTCGATTCATTTTTCAAAATTTGAACCTCGTCCGAAATTGACGACAGTGTAATAGCAAACTTAATTTGTTTGCTAATTATGAGATCTAGCTTCTTTTCCAGAGCCTTCATTCTATCATCAAACATTTTTTGGCGGATTGACGACATATTTTTTTAGCTTTAAAGTCCGCTATCAAGTGAAATTTAAACTTCAATTAAAATCATTAGCTCAGTTGCTAACCGTATCCAAATAAGAGAGACTGGGCTCCGTCAGTAATACTAGTCAAACAAGTTCTCTAGTTCACACGTTGAATGACAAATCGGTATTGAAAAAGTATATTGATTTGTTAATGTTAAAAAAATATCCAATCTAAGACAGTTGCGTTCACTTTTAACTCTGAATCAATACTGAACTAGCTATTAATTTGACCAGTATGATATTACTTGTTATAACTGTAATAAACGCGGACATTATGTCTCAGATGGTCTTAGCGCGAATAAACATCACTACAATAACTACAATAAAAGGGATAATGGGCCCAAGAGAAAACATGGAAATGCAAGAAACGGTCGATCCCGAGGTAATGGGAAAAAGCATTAGACGTATAAGAGGACCGCTTGGGTTAGAAGCCCCAGAAATAAGAAAACTTTGGTATTTGCAGAGTCACACAAAGTATGTGGAGAACTAAATGGTAAATCGGTGGAAATAGCTATTGATACCTGCAGTGACCAAACCTATGTCCGGATTAAATAAAAAAAACAAGTTTTTTCAACTGAAAGTAAGGAGTGACATCAAAACTTAAAACGCACAGAAATTACTTCGTATATGAAAGAGGCTGCTTCCTCATCAACGCTTCGCTCTTTACGCTAAAGTTTTTTTACTGTTTTAGAAAGAAGAATTGAGAGAAAGAGTCAAACTTTAGCGTAAAGAGCGGGGCGTTGATGAGGAAGCAGCCTCTTTCATATACGAAGTAATTTCTGTGCGTTTTAAGTTTTGATGTCACTCCTTACTTTCAGTTGAAAAAACTTGTTTTTTTTATTTAATTTCTGAACGTTTTTGAATCAATGCATGTTTTGATTTTGGCTCTCCGCAGAGGAATGATCAAAACGAAATTTGCATATTTTTTTTTTTTGGCTCAATGGCTTTCTCATAATTTTGATCGAATGATTTTGAGAAAAAAAGAGCGGGGGACGAAGCCTAGTTGCCCCCCGATTTTTTGGTTAATTAAAAAGGCAACTAGAACTTTTAATTTTTTACGAATCTTTTTATTGGTAAAAGATTTACGTAACTTATAAATTAGGTTACGTAAAGAACTTTTGTATTCTCATGTTTTTATTACATATATGAGGGGATTCGCCCCATCGTCAGTACCTCGCTCTTTACACTAAAGCTTAAATTTTATCCCAATTCATTAAGAATGACCCCCTGAATCACAAAAGCCGTAGAATAAGTAGTTGAAATTACCGAAAATACTTTAGCGTAAAGAGCGAGGTATTAGAAGGAGGTGAGCCCCTCATATGGGTAATAATTTCTGTTTGTTTTAAGTTTTATTGCTGTTCCTTACTTCCAGCTGAAAAAGCTTTTTCACTTTTATTTTTTAATTGTTTTTTTTTAAATAATGCTAGTAAATCCTGCTCTCCCTTCATGGAAATTTTCTTCTCCCATTACAAATTCTCGAAGGAAAGTTCCCCCAGCATATCCCCCTCTTCTCAACCCCTCCCCCAAACCAAAAAAATCCTCCTGAAAACGCCTGTATACTTCCCAATAACCATTACTATATGTAAGCACAGGTCAAAGTTTGTAACTTGTTGCCCCTCCCACGGGGACTGTGGGGGAGTAAGTCGTCCCCAAAGACATAGTTATAAGGTTTTTCGACTACGCTGAATAAAATGGCTATCTCAGAATTTTGATCCGTTGACTTTGGGAAAATAATTAGCGTGGGAGGGGGCCTAGGTGCCCTCCAATTTTTTTGGTCACTTAAAAAGGGCACTAGAACTTTTCATTTCCGTTAGAATGAGCCCTCTTGCAACATTCTAGGACAACTGGGTCGATACGATCACCCCTGGGGAAAAGAAAAAAAAAAACAAAAAAACAAAAAAACAAAAAAACAAATAAACACGCATCCGTGATCTGCCTTCTGGCAAAAAATGCAAAATTCCACATTTTTGTAGATAGGAGCTCGAAACTTCTACAGTAGGGTTCTCTGATACGCTGAATCTGATGGTGTGATTTTCGTTAAGATTCTATGACTTTTAGGGGGCGTTTCCCCCTATTTTCTAAAATAACGCAAATTTTCTCAGGCTCGTAACTTTTGATGGGTAAGACTAAACTTGATGAAACTTATATATTTAAAACCAGCATTAAAATGCGATTCTTTTGATGTAGCTATTGGTATCAAAATTCCATTTTTTAGAGTTTTGGTTACCATTGAGCCGGGTCGCTCCTTACTACAGTTCGTTACCACGAACTGTTTGAAAGATTTAATAGAGAAAAACTATGAAAATAAATTGGCAGCCATGCTACTATGGAGCAGAGCATAAATGTCCAGTGGCTCAGGTCACAATAGAAATCACCAATAAAGAAGAGAGCACGGTTAAAAAGGAATTAAAAGTAAAAGTTGCACCTACTCTTACAGTAGATGTTTTGCTACGGGGATACTTCATAAAAATCAGAAACCTTCATTCACTAAAAGCAATATCCGTGTCTAAAAAAGTAAATGCGGTGGCACGAGACCAAGCAAAAAAGAAAAGGGTGGCTAAGCCGACCAGTTTTGAAAAAAAAATGATCAATATTTACAAAACCAATTTCAATTTAGTGACGAGATATTTATGCAGAATGCAAAACTAAGAAAACCTAAAAGCCAAAAAAGGGCAAACAAATGATAGAGACTGCAAAAAAAAAGAATAGTCGTGTAAAAAGAATCCGCAAGTTAAACAATTTTGCAGTAATGGAAAGCTACTTTTCAAAACAGTGGATACTGCGGAGAGCCTTAGAAAATTAAAACTTCTGGTACCGCATAAACTAATGAAAGCAGTGACAAAATTACCACACTCAAACCCAGCGGGGGAACACTGGGGATCCAAAAGAACAATAGATAGAATAAATAACAGTTAAAAAAAGGGTTTCGAGTTTTACTGCTGATGGTGGACACTGTATATATGTCCGAAATATTAAGTTGAACTTTTATATTTGTTTCAATGTCAATTAAAAGGTTTCATCCCTATTTTGAACTGTTATTTTTTCGTGATGGAAAGGCAGTGTTGTCTTCGAAGTTATCTACTAAGAGAAAGGATCTTGCAATGTTTTTGGTGGAAAGGGCTGAGACAGGATATTTTTAACTTTTGTAAAGAATGCAAAGATTGCCAATTAGTCGCATGAAAAAAAAAAACAAATTAAAAAGCTCCAATGAAAAAATTTTCCATTTCGGCAAACTGTTTGAGAGAATTTCACTGGACATTGTATGTTCACTCCCGAAATCTAGCACAGGAAACAAATTCATTCTAGTTAATAATGATCTGGTTACAAGCTATCCAGAAGCTATCCCAATGCGAAGAGTAGAATCACCCAAAGTCACGGAAGAATTGGCGATATCTGTCTCACGCCACGGAGTTCAAAAGGAAATTTTAAAAGATGAAGGAACCAATTTTATGTCAACGCACATTCGAAAATTATACGAAATTCTTGAATGCAAATTCGTCTGTTAAGCAAGTATGTTTCACATTGTATGTTCACTCCCGAAATCTAGCACAGGAAACAAATTCATTCTAGTTAATAATGATCTCGTTACAAGATATCGTGAAGCTATCCCAATGCGAAGAGTAGAATCACCAAAAATCACGGAAGATTTGGCGATATCTGTCTCACGCCACGGAGTCCAAAAGGAAATTTAAAAGATGAAGGAACCAATTTTATGTCAATGTACATTCGAAAATTATACGAAATTATTGAATGCAAATTATTCTATTAAGCAAGTATTAACTACTCCGTTCCATTTTTAGGAAAATGGAGTGAGAGAAAGATTTAACCGAACTCTAATTAGTAGGTTGATACGTTTTGAACGAGATGATATAAATCAATTGAACAAAATGCTGCCCTATGTCCTTTTTGCACATAGAGAAACTCAACATACAGCTACAGTGCCATTTGAATTACTATATGGGACAAACCCTAGGAGACGCTGCTTATTTTAAAAGATTCACTGGAAAACAATAAGAAAGATGAAGAAACCACGATAACTTAATTATGAAACCAATTATTGCGATATTGCTTTGTCACCCTATTGAAAATCTACGTGTTCATAGTTCGTTTTGATTTTGTTCAGCATCCGCCTTATCTACTACTACTACAACTAACAACTCCCCGCAGCATCAAGCCACCTGAGGCAAACACATATATGCACGCTCCTCCTCCATCCCGATCTATTCGAAGCCTCCCTCTTTACACCCTCACAGGAAGTTCCCTTTTCGTTTAAATCTTTCTTTATGACATCTTTCCAGCCAAGGCGAGGACGAAATGATTTCCATTTAGCCCTACCTTGTTGACCGAAAAGGACAATCTTTGGTGATGTGTCATCCTTAATCTGCAGAACGTGCCCTAGACATCTCAACCTGTCGCTCATTATAGCCCTAGAAAGCGGGATTGAACCACATTTTTCGCAAATCCTACTGTTTAGAATATTGTCAGTCCGGCCGTATACCCAAAACAAACCGTAGGCAATTACTGGTCAAAGTTTGTAACTTGTAGCCCCTCCCACGGGGACTGTGGGTAGACATAGTTGTAAGGTTTTTAGACTATGTTGAATAAAATGGCTATCTCAGAATTTTCATCCGGCGACCTTGGGTAAATGATTAGTGTGGGAGGGGGCCTAGGTGCCCTCCAATTTTTTTGGTCAATTAAAAAGGGCACTAGTACTTTTCATTTCTGTTAGAATGAGCCCCCTTGCAACATTCTAGGGCCACCGGTTCGATACGATCACCCCTGGAAAAAAAACAAAAAACAAATAAACACGCATCCGTGATCTGCCTTCTGGCAAAAAAATACAAAATTCTAAATTTTTGTAGATAGGAGCTTGAATCTTCTTCAGGAGGGTTTTCTGATACGCTGAATCTGATGGTGTGATTTTAGTTAAGATTCTATGACTTTTAGGGGCTTTCTTTCTCCCGTTTTCTAAAATAATACAAATTTCCTCACGCTCGTAACTTTTGATGGGTAAGACTGAACTTGATGAAACTTGTATATTTAAAATCAGTATTAAAATGCAATTAGTTTGATTCTTCTAATGGTATCGAAATTCCGTCTTTTAGAGTTTTGGTTACTATTGAGCCAGGTCGCTCCTTACTACAGTTCGTTACCACGAACTCTTTGATATCTCGAGTCAACTAAATTCTGCATACTAGTTCTTTTGGGTCGACTAGATTCTTCATGTCAGTTTCAAGCCCTGATCTTAAGCATCAAATTTCTTTTCTTTCAAACATGACAATTATTTGTGCCTGGCCGAAATTGTAAGAGAAACGCTCAGTTTCTATCAATTGCTTCGGTTTTTCATTTTTACATAGACAGTGAACAATAAGCTGATCCTCAAAACGATGTTTTTAGCAATGTTCAATTTTGATCTTATGCAATATCTTTTGAGTAAACTAGAATCCGCATACTAACTTCAAGCCTTGAATAAAAACACCAAATACATTTGCTTTTTCTAATCTTATTTCACTAAAGAATATATTTTAAGAAACATCATCACATATTTTTCCTCATCTTAGTTCAAGCAGCAAAACATATTTTAGAAAATATTTTGCATTTTGAATAACGCACTTGCTTATTTCTATCTTATTTCATGAAACTATACATTTTGAACAATATCATCAAAATTTCCTCATCTTTTTTAGGCAGCAACAAATATTTTAAAGAAAAGACTTGATATTTTTAATCATGTAATTGCTTATTTTCCATCTTATTTCAAGAAACAGTATATTCTAAGTAACGCTATCGCATATTGTTCCGATCTCAGTTCAAGCAACAAAATATTGTAAAAAAAATATTTGATATTTTGAATGATGCATTCGTTTATTTTCATCTTATTTCAGGAAATAAAACATTCTGAGCAGCATCATTACATATTTCATCATCTTATTTCAAGTAGTAAAACATTTTGATGACTTTTCCTTTTTGATGATTCTTTTTTTTTGTTTTTTGATTTATTTTCAATTTCTAATTGTTTTTTAAATTTTTGGTTTTTAATTTTTGTTATCTTTTTTAAGTTTAATTTTTTTCTTGTTTTTCTTTTTTATTTAATTCATTTGTTTCTCTGTAATCACCATCTCTACGTTGATAGAATAGGTCATACCATGCTTATCTTGATATAAGTGGTCAAGTTAAGTTCAATACTAGAATGGTTAAATACTTTGACTGTTGTTGAGAGAAGAGCATCGCCAATTGCTGAGAATCATGTTGTGACCAAGATGGGCCAATGATTGCACAAAGCCTCCATTCATACTAGACGTCCTTGGGACTTTTGGCTGTCCGGCTCTGAGCTGGCTTAAGCTGGCTTCAGTGTGAACTCACGAAGATATCTTGATTCCTGTCTTTCACTAGTATCTGGGGTCATCGCTTTCCTTGATGCCAAAATAATTTCAACGATTTAATGAGCATGCCAATTGGAACTTGGAATATTGCGACGTTAAGAACTGACTGTCGTTACGACATTTTGACTGATGAATCCAGGCGATTCAAACTGCACTTTTTAGGAGTATCACGAACTCATATCCCAGGGGTAAGAAGAATGAAATTAGGTGATATAGAATATGTTTACTCAGGCAGGAGGGATTGGGTACATATACAGGGAGTACAGGGGTTTTACATATGCAGGGATTTTAAGCAACACATAAGCATTTATAATGCAATTGCTTATTTTCGATCGTATTTCAAGAAACAGTACATTTTAATTAACACTATCACATATTTTTTTGGTCTTATTTCAAGCAACAAAATATTTTGAAGAGAGATGTTTGCTATTTTGGATAATACATTCGCTTATCTCTATCTTATTTTAAGAAATAATACATTTTGAACAACATAATTACATATTTCCTCATCCTATTTCAAGCATTAAAACATTTTAATGGAAATATTTGATATTTTGAATAAAGTATATCCTTTTTTGCTTTCTTTATTTTTAATTTTTCTGTACTAGCAGTCCCAAATAGTTATAACCACGGTCGTAAATAGTCGAAATTTGTGACTTGTGAACAATCACAATCACAAAGAGTCACAGCAGCAGTCGCAAGTAGGTCGCAGCCAAATTAAGATGTACAGGCAGTTAAAGTTGCAAGAGTTCGAAGTTGCAAGCAGCGACAGGCTCAGCCCAATGTGGATAATTTTGTTATATGTCAGAATCCTTTCAATAGACCAGAGGTAGCTCCTAAAATATTCCAAATACGCCCCTTAGGTAACTCGGGTGCACATTGTCTCTTTCGATTAGGTTCAGCACTCCTTGAAGTACCAATGTAACATCCTAACCCTTACAGACGGCTCAGACGGCGTTCGTGAAGTTCGTAAAGTCGTTCGCAAAATTCGTAAAGTTGCATCGTTCACCTTCCATAAGGGTTTACGTGAGAAAGCATTAAAGTTAATGCTTGATCCTGAAAACAGAATATATAACAAGCACTTATGCATCATCAAACTATACTCACACCCCAAGATCCTTATTTCTTTAAGACCTTTTCTCCGAAATATGAAAGGCAACAGAAATTTGAATAGTTTGCTGCTCGAAACGCACGTAAAGTACAAGGCTCATATGAGCGGTGAAAATTTTACGGAAACACAATTTGCGAACGACTTTACGAACCTTATGAACGCCGTCTGAGCCATCCATTAAAGTAAAATTTTAGTTAACTTTTTTCGTAAAGTTCATAAAGTTGATCAATAGGGAAACAGTTCCGTAGCAAAACTTTTAAACTGATTTGGAAATGTTGAATCAGGAAACTGAAGATATGCTCATTTCAAGTGTAGTAGACATTAGTGGTTTGGAATTTAGTTTCAATATTTTACACTAAATTAAATAAAAAAACTAGTTTTTTTTTAACTGAAAGTAAGGAGCGACATTAAAACTTGAAACGAACAGAAATTACTCCGAGCATGAAATGGGTTGTCCCCTTCGCAATCCCTCGCTCTTTACGCTAGAGTTTTTAATTTTTTTAAAAGGTAGAATTGTGGTGAAGAGTCAAACTTTAGCGTAAAGAGCGAGGGATTACGAAGGGGACCACCCATTTCATATACGGAGTAATTTCTCTTCGTTTTAATGTCGCTCCTTACTTTAATTAAAAAAGTTTTTCTTTTTTAATTTCTGAACGTTTTTGAATTAATGCATGTTTGATTTTGGCTCTCCGCACATAAATTATTAAAATGAAACTTGCATATTAATTCTTTTTTTGGCTAAATGGCTTTCTATTTTTGATCAGACGATTTTGAGAAATAAGGGGCGGGGAAGGAGGCCTAGTTGCCCTCCAATTTTTCGGTTACTTAAAAAGGCAACTAAAACTTTTAATTTTTAACGAATGTTTTTATTTGTAAAAAATATACGTAACTTAAGAATTAACTTACGTAACAAATGTAAATATTCTTATATTTTTATTATGTATATGAGGGGGTTTGTCCCATCGTTAATACCTCGCTCTTTACACTAAATCTTAAGTTTTGTCCCAATTCTTTAATAACGACCTCTGAATCAGAAAGTCCGTAGAATAAATAGTTGAAATTACTAAAATACTTTAGCATAAAGAGCGAGGTAATTATCTCCTCCTAAATACCTCCCTCTTTATGCTAAAGTATTTTAGAACCCCTCATATGAGTAATAATGTCTCTTCGTCTTCAGTTTTAATGGTTCTCCTTTCTTTCAACTGAAAAAAAACTTTTTCATGTTTATTTTTTCATTGTTTTTTTTTATAGTAATTCTAGAAAATCCTGCGCCCTTTTCATTGAATTTCTCTTCCCCCATGACATATTCCTCCAAGGAGAGATCCTCCAACATAGCCCCCTCCCCTCCCCGCAACTCCACCTCAAAACCAAAAAATACCCCTGAAAACGTCTGTACACTTTTCAATAATAATTACTGTATGTAAACACTGGTCAAAGTTCGTAACTTGCAGCCCCTCCCCCAGGGACCTTGGGGGAGTAAGTTCTCCCCAAAGACATAGTTATTATGGTTTTCGACTATACGGAAAAAATGGCTATTTCAAAATTTTGATTCATGGACTTTGGGAAAAAATGAGCGAGGGAGGGGGCCTAGGTGCCCTCCAATTTTTTTGGTCACTTAAAAAGGGCACTAGCACAGTTCATTTCCGTTAAAGCAAGCCCTCTTACGACATTCTAGGACCACTAGGTCGATACGATGACCCCTGTGGAAAAGAAAAAAAACAAATAAAAACGCACCCGTGATCTGTCTTCAGGCAAAAAATACGAAATTCCACATTTTTGTAGATAGGAGCTTGAAACTTTTCTGTAGGGTTCTCTGATACACTTAATGCGATGGCGTGATTTTTGTTAAGATTCTGTGACTTTTAGGCGTGTTTCCCCCTATTTTCCAAAATAAGGCAAATTTTCTCAGGCTCCTAACTTATGATCGTAAAGACTGAATTTGATGAAACTTATATATTGAAAATTAGCATAAAAATCCGATTCTTTTGATGTATTTTTTAGCATCAAAATTCCTTTTTTAGAGTTTCGTTTACTATTGAGCCGGGTTGTTCCTTACTACAGTTCGTTACCACGAACTGTTCTAGGATGCTATGGGACTGAACTCTTGCCAGGAATTTTGGCACCACTGTCAACTTCACAACAGGAAAAACAAAGGAATTTTGGCACCACTGTCAACTTCACAACAGGAAAAACTTCGCAACTTCACAACAGGGAATCTTGATATACCTGATCCTGTCTCCTTAGACTACACTCACACCCCAGCTCCTTATTTCTTCAAGACTTTTTCTTCAAAATATGAAATGTTTCAGAAATTTAAATAGTTTACTGCTAAAAACGCGCGTAAAGTACAAGGCTCATATGAGCAGTGAAAACTTTACGGAAACACACTTTGCGAACGACTTTACAAACTTTACGAACTCTGAGACGTCCATTATAAAAACCACTAAGGATTAAATCTTTTAACTTTCTCAGTTATAAATCCTTCACATAAACAGTTGCCAATTCCATATTTTCAAGCCCTGACACGGAGGCATTTGGGGTTCTTCACTATTTCCAGAAAGTTTTACCTCTAATAGAGCTAGTTTTATCAATTTGGACTTTCGTATTAAGGACTAGTTTGATTCTTCTTTGTTGTTAATTGCGAAATTATAAAAGATAAGTGACTTGGCATTATTTAAAACTTTATCATAGTAACAAATAAATGATAAGGATTGAAGACAATACTAAATCTAAGTTAGCCACATTGTCTCTACCGACCATGTTTGGTAAATACATCGGAAACCATTTAACTAAAAGTTTCATTTCGAAATGTCAGAGCTCTGCTCTAATCACCACTCAAGCTGTGCAGCAAGATTTACCATTAGAAATAGATTGGAGAAATGCTAAGCCGTTTGAGCAAATACCTGGCAATCCTTCATACCCTCTAATAGGATCATCCTATGAAGTCTTCACAAGTAAGTATGATACTAGATTGTGTTTAGTAGACCTGATAGTACCGAAAATCATTCCCGATGTGCATGGGACTTGCAGCCCTTTGGCAATGCCTGGCAATGCTTAGAGAACAAAATACCTTTCTACGCAAATTATCACAAATTTGACGGCCCGGATTCGTGTCTTGTTAGCATTAAAATTCTATACTCGGTTCCTTATGTCAAGAGGACTCTAATGAAGAATAAAAAAGAAAGATATTTTTTTTTACTCATTGGAGGAGATAATATTTTATTTCCTCCTAGTGACTGGGTGTTTCACCAATAAGGAATTAGGTGAGAAGAATTTTCATGCGCAGTATTTAAGTTGTGGATACCGTATAAAATACACCTATTCTTAATATAATAAAAATAGGGGGATTCTAAATTGCCTTTGGGATCCTGTCACCAATGGTAAAGGCCATTAGGCTTCAAAGTTTTGTTATTAATTTGCTTTGTGTCCCTGAGGGACATCATATTGGAAGAATTGGTAGTTCAATCTCCCGAGGGGCTTGTTTGTTTGGAAATCAGAACTTCTAGTGCCTTTTTTTTAAGAATGAAAAGTGATCGGAGGGCAACTAGCCTCTTTTTCCCAAATACCTACAATCAAAATATTTATTTTCCTTTTTTTCAAAATAATTCAGAGATCAGATAACAAAAACTCTGGGGTCGACACAACCCCAAGAGCCCAGAGTCTCGTGTTGAAAGTAATTGTCCCGGGAGACATAAGGTTTTTACGGAAGGGGTGGTCACATAACCTTTAGAAGGAGCTAATTTGATTGGAAATTGGAAGTTTTAGCCTCATTTTTCAGAGCTAAAAGTTGTCATAGTGCATCTAGACCCCGGAAATCCAATTTTTCCATATATGTTCAATCAGTATTAGATAGAGCCATTTGGTTTAATAAAACCAAAATGAAAAATTTTTCAAAGCAGTCCCAGCATCCTTACCTCAGCGAAGTTCAACCAGGACTCTGGTTGTGATGGAAAGGCAGTATGGTCTTCGTCGCAGCTTGACACAAGGTCCAAGTACTGAGGCACTCGTGTTGAGACTAATTCCCCAGGGGCACTTGTCGAAAGTTATGCTCCAAAGGGATTTAGAATTTGTATGGAAGGGCTATTACACTTCGAAGGGCGCTCAAATGTTTTGAAATTAAACGTTAAAGTGACGTTTATAAAGAGTAAAGATGACCAGAGGACAGCCAAAACAACAAATTTTCCTCAATAAGATCAAAATTTCAAATAAGCGATTTTGTTCAAAATAGTCCAAAGATCAGATAGATATGTGATCGACACATGCCCCTAGAGCCCTGGAGCACAAGATGAAGGGTATGTCTAGATATCCTAGGGTAAATACGGTTTTTCTTATAGAAAATGAGGTCTTTTTAATTTCAAAGGGGGTTCATTTGATCGAAAGTTAATCATTTGATCTAGTTCCCTTTTTCAGAGTTAAAAGCGATCAGAGGGTAACTCGACCCCCCTCCGACCCTATTCTCCGCAGATGAGTCCCATCGAAGTTTTAATAAAACTATTTTCTTTTCCAAATAGTTCAGATCAGTTATGCCCCTGGCCCATATAAGGTTTTTATTGAAAAGATAGTTGTGTAAACATGGGAATGGGCTGATTTCAATCCAACTTTATTTTTACAAATTTCACAAGTAATCAGAGGGCAAATAGACACACCAACCATCACGCCCATTTTTCGCAAGTTTATTTAATCAAAATTTTCTTCAAAACTGTCTAAAAACCAAATGGCCAAAACCTGTATGCTTATGCAACCCCACAGATCCTGAAGGCAAGCGTTCCTAAGTTATACCCAGGGGCATAGGAAGTTTTTCTGTAATGGTTAACGCTATAAAAAATTCTAGTTTATTTTTAAGAGTCAAAAGTGGTATAAGTGGAACTAGCCTTCTACGCTCTTTTTCCCTGCTACATCCAAACGAAATTTTAAGATATAGTCATTTTATATAGTCCATGTGCCGTATAACAATGCCTCTGGGGCTAACACAGAAACCAGTTTCAGATCTCAAGGGTTTGTATGTAAGGGTTGGTCGTAAAAGCTTTGGAGGATACTTCTTTGACTCGAAATTGAAATTTCCAGTTTTCTTTCAAAGAGTTAAAAATAGTCTTAGAGCACCAGGCCCTGAACGCCCTCTTTTTACCAAATTGTATCCGATCGAAATTTTGACATAGCCTTTTTTCAAAATTGTGTAAACATCATATAACAATACCTCCATGGTTGATACAACCTTTCAGAGCCTGCAGGCATGGGCTTTTAGTTTTACCGAGGGGCTAATCAGGTTTTCATGAAATTATTTGTCATATAATCTTTAAAAAAGGCCCATTTGATTAGAAATTAAAAATTGCAGTGCCATTTTTATGGAGAAAAAGGGATCAAAATGCAATTGGCCCACTAAACACTTTTTCCCCAAGTATAGACGATCAAAATTTTAAATAGCAATTTTGCTCAAAATTTGCGAAAATCAAAAACAGTCGGAGTCAACTCGATTTCCCATAAGCCGGGTTTACGTGTTGAAAATTTTAACCAGGAGATATATGAGGTTTTTGTAGAAGAGATAGTCAAATGAGCTTAAAAGTAAACAGTGTCAAAAGTAAAAAGTTATTGGAGGGCAACAAGACCCTATAGACCCTCCTCTCCCAAAATACACCCATAAAAGTTTTTGAGAAAACTATTTTGCTGACAATAGTACACGTTTGGGGTAAATACTATCCCCCAGAACCCAGGGGTAAGTGTTGAAATTTATGCTCCAAGGATATATACGGCTTTTATTGAAACGGTTGTCAATAAAAACTTTGGCGGGGTCTCCTTTTATTTCAAATTGACAGTTATACTTCCTTTTTCAACAGTCAAAAGAGATCGGGCAAGCAGATCTTCCTCCTATCCTCTTTTCTTCAAATGTATCCGACCAAAAATTTGAGACACCTATTTTCTTCACTTGGCTCTGTCACAGGTGATGATATGCCACTAGTCATGGTATTTACCTCATTTTCCAACAATTAAATATTTGTTATACCTTATATTGAACTCGTCAAGAGAAGGATCACCCGGGATTACCTCTGCCGGCAAGTCACTCCGTGTGGTGACCTATCGTCGGGTGAAAATCTTTTTCACATACTCTTGGTGAGGAGTAACCTTCTCAAGGTAGGCCTGACGAGCTTAATTTGGGGAGTTGATCACAAGGGTTTCGCTCTGTCAGGAACGAGCTTTAACAGCTTTTTTGATGAAGGGTCATACATGTAATTTTAGAAAACCGACATGGACACCACATCGAACAATTCCCGGATCAACTGCAAGGTTTTAGCTTTCCTGTTGTCAGAGGGTTGCTGCACGAGTGGCTTAACTTCGAATCCATTGGAATAGAGAAAGCCGACATTTTGGTGCACCAGCAAAGAGAGGACATGCATGCTCGATGACAGGTCTGATGTACAAAATAAATAGTTGGCAGAGTAGACTCATCAGGGGGAAGACTTTTGCATCCTAGGATTGCTCTTAGCTTCTTGGAGTATTAGGATCTAAATTTACCAGGATACTCAGACTTTGAGAGATCCAAGGAGGAGGTAACTTCAAGTTCGACTTAATGTATCAGCTCGTGTTATTGCCTCTCCTTAGAAGACGAAATCACAATGAGCTCTTATACTAGGTGCCTCAGAATCTAAAAAAACTTTTATTTTCGATGCGTTAAAACTGACAGGCCATGCATCTGCCAACGCCTCAGTTTTTTTCCAGATGAGCCACAATCTCCTTGTGGGGTTCGATGGGACATTTGTCCTTTGCGATTAATATTTTTGTTTTCGTGTCGTTAGCAAAATGGCGACGTTTCTTCACAAGGTGGTCGTTTCACACACCCTTAGGTCGTTTATGAACACCCATCAACAATCCTTATAGCTCATTTGACTGGAAATTAAAAGTTTTAGCTCATGTTTTTAGAGTAAAAAAAGATGGGAAAACAACTAGTCCGCACACGCCCTTTTCTCCCCAATTGCATCAGATAAAAATTTTGAGATAGTCATTTTGTTACAAACAGTTCAAAGGTCAGACAACAAAAACTTGGGTGATAAAAAAAACCCAGGGCGTGGGGGGAAAGGTGTTTGAAGTTACACCCTGGGGGCATATAAGATTCATATGGAAGGGATGCTCGTATAAACTTCAGAGAGAGCTTATTCAATTGAAACTTCGAAGTTATAGTTTGCTTTTTAAGATTCAAAAGTGATTAGAGAGCAGTTAGCGTGCCCCACGCTCTTTTTTTCCCAAACATATTAGATACAAATTTTAAAATAAACATTTTGTTAAAAATAGTTCAAAGGTCAGATGACAAAACTCCGGAGTAAACACAGCTTCCTACGTCCCAAAGGGCAGCTGCAGTAAGTTATATCCTGGTGGCATGTATTGTTCTTATGTAAATAATGCTTCTATTTCTTATGGTAATAATGCGTCTATAAACTTCAGAGATTGTCCATTTGATTGGAAATTGAAAGTTCTTTTAAAGAGTCAAAAGTTTTTTGATAGTAGCTAGCCCTCCCTCCAAGACCTTTTTCTCGAAAATACATTAAATAAATTTCGAGATAGCTATTTTTAAAAATAGTTAAATGATCAGATAACTGTGGTATCAATACAACACCCCAGGATCCGGGGGAAGGCGTCGCAAGTTATGCCCTGGGGATAAGTACGGCTCTGATTGAAGAGATGCTCGCAAAAACATCAGAGAGGAATTATTTGGTCGGAAATTGAAAGTTCTATATCCATTTTCAATTTTCAGAAGGGATCCGAGTGCACTTAGCCCCCCCCCCAAGTTTTTTTCATAAACACGTCTGATAAAAATTTTGAGATAGCCATTACTTAAAAATAATTCAAACATCAGATAATAGGGCTATGGTGTCAACAAAACCCCCTCCGGGCCCAGAAGAAGAAGTTCTAACTTATGTCCTGGGGGCATGTTTTGTACTTATTGAGGGTATGCTCATTTCATGGGAAATTGAATGTTCGAGTTCACTTTCTTGCAGCCAAATATGATCTAGGGACAGCTACCCCCCATCTCATGTTTTTCTTCCCCAAATACAATTTATAGAAATTTTTATCTAGCCATTTTGTTAAAAATGGTTCGAAGGTAAGATAATGAAAACTCTGGTGTCACTAGAACCCTCCAGGGTAAGTGGGCAGGCATTGAAAATTATCTTTTAAGGGATTATATCGTTTTCATGGAAGAAATGCTAGTATAAACTCTAGGAAAGTTTCCATTTTTTGGAAAGTAAAATTTCTCGTTCTTTTTTAAGAATTTAAAGACATTGAAGGGCGAATAAAACCCAATGCCCTTCATTTCCCTAATGCTTCAAATAAAAATTGTGAGATAGCTTCTTATTAAAAATAGCTAAAGGGTCAGACAACAAAAAATCTGGTGTCCAACAAAAACCCCCAAGTCCTGGGGACAGGTGTTGTCTAGGCCTACTTTAATAAGAAAATCTTTTTGAATTTGCTATTTTTCTGTAGTCACCTATGAGAGTGTTAGAATAAAAGAATGGATGGGTTTAATATAATCTTGCGGGATCTTTTGATTTTGGAACAGTTTGTGAATCTAAATGATCAATTTCAAAAGTAATCAGTCCAAAAGAAAATATTCTCTCAACGAGTGCTTGACGATAATACGAAATAAGAATCTTCCGTTTTCTGTTATTGTATGATGGTCATGGGCGTGGCCCACATGCATTTATCAAATTTATTGACATACTAATCGAAAAAAAAAATTGCTGATTTGCTTTCGAACACTAGCTAGAAATTCAATTAGGATTTAAGACTATCCATAGTTTCTCAATCTATTTTTTTTTTTTAATGATCACAACAAATGAGTCGACAATTTGAAGAATTATGTCCAAACAGGATTTATTGATTTGAAGCCTTATGTCACTCGATAGCTCCTACTCCTCTCTCCATAATTAGAAAAAAATACTCCCTTTATAGATTGTAAGTAAATTACTTTTTAGCAGTGAGAGAGTCAACAGTGAAAAATGTTCTATGTATTTCCACTATGCATGTACACATTCGGTAGCTTGTCATTCTATGGGAATTGTACAATTGTTGATAAGTATGAGGGAATGTCTAGATTGTGCAATCCGTATACACTGCATTGAGGATATGCAGCACAAATTATAACTTGTAATTCCTGTAATGAAGAGATTGGTGACTCTCACGGTAGATGATTCTAATGCTCCAATTGTAACGATGATAAATGAGATCAGTGGAATTATACTTATTCTGGTATGATTGAAAAAAAAATCTAAGCGAGATTTTAGGTTATTTCTAAGAGACTGGTTTCGTCAGGGTTCCATATTATTTGGGAAAAAGATTACGTCTACACTTCAACTGCTGGAATAACAAGAGAATCTGCGTTCTACGTCATCACTGCAAATTAAAACCAAATGGTTTTTATTTGGCTGCTAAGGAAATTGATTCTCCATTTGAAAACGTGAATTTTATATTACGAATGAGAGAAGAATCAATGAATTCATAAGGAGATAAAATAAGAGTAAAATAAATTTTACGGTAGAAAATGTGACCATGACTTGGTGCATCAAGATTAATACATAGTAAATAATCTGGCAATACAGATAATCTTTCGCCATTAGTTGTTCTCGACAGATACTTATAAGTAGAAAAATAAATATAACGAGAAGAAAATTCTCTTTTTTATCTGTATATATTTTTATCAATAAACTAATTTAAAAATATTCTTAGAGCATTTTATTTGTACGGTACTGAGATCAATACTATACTGATACGAAAGTGTGTTTTCCACAAGGAAGTCATTCAGCGAGGGATGCCTGTGGAAATGTTTAGAACTTTTTTGCAAGCATATCCACGAAGTCGGAACAAAAAACATTATAGTGCATAAAAACCCCCAAATCTTAGTCATTAACTACTGCACTCTCTTCTGGTTTTGAATAATAATTTTTCAATACTTTAAATAAAGTTGTTGATGTGCAGAGTTTAGAAATCGAATGGTAGACCAAGAGGATAACAAATTCTACTTTATTCGCTGCTTGAATGATGCACAGTCAATGACCCTTCTTTACGTTCAAAGGACTACTACTAAAAATAATAAGGGTACTTTAATACTTTGAATTTGTTCTAGCAAATCCAAGGGTATACAATAAGATTTTTATTTGGACATGTATGGATTCACATTAAAAACACTGATTATTTGGTTTCAGTTAGTAGAGTGAGGTCTAGAAGAACTAGTAGAATTTGATAGTGGATTTGGCAGCATCAATGATACCAAGACAAGAATACCAAAAGTAGCAGTAAAAATTAGAAGGATGTCGACTAAGCCTTGAATAGGATGAAATGTTTTCGAGATATTTAATATCTCGAAATTCAATTTGTTCAAGAACAAATTCAAATTTGAGGAACAGTTATTTTGCAATAAAACTTAATATAAAGTATAGAAATTGACTTCAGGCTGCTTTAAAGGCAATAGTAAACGTATTGAGGATAATAACTTGAACTTGTATGTGAGAAAAGAGTGATATATATGCTATTGAACTTATGAAAAAAAATCTTACTAAATCGAAAATGTTTTTCTTTTCCTTGTTAGATATTTTTTCTAATAAGTTACCCCCCCCCCCTCTCTCTCTAGGGATGCTCGAGTAGAAGAAATCTTTTGGATTTGTTATCATTCTGTAATCAGCTATGGGAGTTGCTAAAAATTTGTTGAATCTAAATGATCGATTTCGAAAGTTATCAGTGCAAAAGAAAATATTCTCTCCGAGAATGTTTTACGATAGCATGAAAGATGGATCTCCAGCTTTCTACTGTTGTATGGCTCTTGTGGGTCTCGGTCAAAATGCATTTACCCAACTTATTGACAAGCTAATACAGATGAAAAAATTCTTTCAAAATAAGCTTCAAGCGTTCTCACTTCGAAACCAATGAAAGAAAGACACAAAAGCTGGTAAAAAATCGATTTTATCCCGTTAGAAACTTAGTGAAGAGATGAACCAACAAATGAGTAGCAGGACTGCATAGGAATATTTAATATAATTTTTGACCAAGAAACAGTAACACATATGCGTGATCACATGAATATATATTAATTTTTGAGAGCCACGAAACAATTATTCGCTTCTTTGGCTGACATTGAAAGTACCTTTGGATACCTGTCTTTCAGAGAGGTGGCAAAAATTCCCTCATATCGTAGACACTTTTAGAACGAAACTTGTTACCATATGACGGCTGGTGGTACATCATGTGACAGACTTGACCTGACTGACAATGAGGTACTTCTTCTTGAAGACTATGCACCACTGAAGCCTGAGGAAGGATTGTTATTTCGTTGTCTATTAAAAGGATTTATTCCTAATGAGCTGTAGTTTATAGGTTCAAAATCATTAGCGAAATTTTCATAACTTTCAAGCTCCCATTGGAGAAAATCTACAATAAAAATAATTTATTATATCAATGCTGTTAGTTAATGAAAAAGTAACACCTTGATCATTAAATGACATACTTGGCTAACTTCAATAGCGTTTTAAATGTTCCAAGGCTTATTCAAAAGCCTTCCAAACACCAACAAAATATAAACACAATATAAACACAATATAAACAAAATATAAACATAATATAATACACAAATGTGTATAAACTGCAACTGTTGCGCCTTTGTCATACTTGCAACAATTTTAAATAGGCAACACATAGGGAAAAAGACAGAAATAAAAACAAAATAGGAAAAAATATATTACATCTGCAACAGAATAACAAGAATTGTTTTTTTAGAGCAATTTGATTTTGAGAGAATGCACTTGACTAGTAAAAGATATGCTGAAAGATTTGGCCCTATTTGTCGCTTTGTTTTTCCTGGATTGCCACCGATGATTCAGGTATCAGACCCGTTTGAAAATGAAAAAATATATCGCGCTGATGGAAAATTCCCACTCAGGCCGATAGCAGAGACCTTGAAAAAATACAGAGAGGAAAAATTGGATGCAATTGAAGACTTAGGACTCCTAATAACGTAAGTTTTCTTTTAACAAGAATTTCCTCGCTGGTGATCGAAATTCCGAAAACTGACGCACAAAAACAAAATCAAATTTCTTCAGAAAGTTAAAAAACCCCAGATGTGGTTATCAAAATATTTTAGGTACATTTTGGTAATTCATTAGCTTAGAATATTCTAAAAGAAAAGATCAAGCTAATTTTCATCGAGTCTGTAAAAAACAATTACAAATAACCCGTATTTTATCCAATTGTTAAATATCAAAACCCTTTCGGTTGACATATCTGCCAAAAAGCAAACTAAACTTTAAAGGCAAAGTCAGGGACCCAAGATTTTGACTATTGTTGTTTAAAATTTTATTACTTCTAAACCTTTATCACTTTCCAAAATTTAAATTTCCTCACAGAATCTCTAAAATTTTTGTCTTGGTTGCAAAGTGTAGAGCTGTGGATGCCTTTAATATGTGCTATCGAGTTAAGATAAACTATATTTAAATAGAAGAGATTATAGAATTTAATCTGAATGAACACATACTGGTAAGCAAGGTGACGCTGTTGGGTCACAAAATATAGTTGAATCAATTCTTCGGACAAAAATACAAATTGGTTTACTTTAATCACCTGGTCATGTATATACTTTAAATAAAATTTAAGGACAAAGAGATCGACTGGGGGAGGAGCAAAATAAAGCTAAAATTGAAGCTGCTTTCATCGGAATGAAATTGAAATGTCTTAAAGAAACACAAAATTGGAACTAAATAAAAGGGCGGAATAACTACTATTACTACTACTAAAAACTCACTGCCACATTAAGTAGCCTACGGCGAGCACATCTACGCTCGCTTCTCCTCTATACTGAGCTATTAATTTGTACCATTCCTATTTACACCCTCTCAGGAAGTTCCCATTTCTTTTAAGTATTTCTTTTCAACGTTACGCCGTTCTAATCGTCGACGCCCTGCTTTGTCCTAGATGGTTGACCAAATAGGATAATATTTGGCAATGTGTCATTCTTCATCCGTAGAGTTTGCCCTAGGTAAATGAACCTTCCTCTTATTATAAGGAGCGACCCGGCTCAATAGTAACCAAAACTCTAAAAAATGGAATTTTGATACCAATAGCTATGTCAAAAGAATCGCATTTTAATGCTAGTTTTAAATATATAAGTTTCATCAAGTTTAGTCTTGCCCATCAAAAGTTACGAGCCTGAGAAAATTTGCGTTAATTTAGAAAATAGGTGAAAACACCCCCTAAAAGTCATAGAATCTTAACGAAAATCACACCATCAGATTCAGCGTATCAGAGAACCTTATTGTAGAAGTTTCGAGCTCCTATCTACAAAAATGTGGAATTTTGCATTTTTTGCCAGAAGGCAGATCACGGGTGCGTTTTTATTTGTTTTTTTTCTTTTCCACAAGGGTCATCGTATCAACCAAGTGTTCCTAGAATGTCGTAAGAGGGCTCGCTTTAACGATAATACCATAATAACTATGTCTTTGGGGAGAACTTACTCCCCCAAGGTCCCTGGGGGAGGGGCTGCAAGTTACGAACTTTGACCAGTGTTTACATACAGTAATTGTGTTGCGAGAGCAACACTTTGGTTTTGTCCCGGTTTTTTTTTTTTTTTTTTTTCCTATGCCGCCGATCTCAGTTTATTCCTGGAAACTGGTAAGGGTCTAACCTGTGCGGTTTTTACGGAAAGTCTGGACCTCAGGCCGGATTGATGAATATGACATTACATTTTGGAAAGCTCCGCAAAACTCTTGCCTGGGGCAAAAAAGGATGGTTTTTGCTTGTCCTCGAGCCAGAGCCTATGGTGTGCGAAGTGAAGTGGAGTTATATAACCTATGTCAGAGAGGAGTATCTGAAGTTGTGCAGCCAAGCTTTCGTTTCATCAAACCATGTTTCTGCTTTCGAGTGGAAAGCTCCGTTCTAGCAGGCAAGCAGGCAGGCACCAGTTTCAAATTGAAGATGGACTAAAATCTATAAGTGTTAAATATATGCAGTAGTTCCCCGGCCCCACAGCCAATATATCTTCTTTGAGTGATAAATAGAAAAATTTACAGAAACAAAAAAGTGCGATTTTCCCACGGGTCCGAAAGTGCTGCCATCCATTGTTTCTAGCCATTTCTGTTCGTGATTTCAGCTGACTTTACCATTCTTTTTTTTCTACTTGGGATTGCAATAGAGAAATGGTATCAGATATACCTCTTAAACTTTAAAAGTTCTCTCATTGCTAAAGAAATTAGAGCTTATCCTTTGCTCCTTTCTAAGTGGTGGTGTTAGAAAGTTGGCCTCCGGCAAAAAAGTCAACTTTTGAACTAAGACAGATAGAATTTTTTTTTTTTCAATGACAATCGATAGACCTTGATGAGCTGATCAAAGTATATATCATCCATTTTTTGTTACAAAAATTCCTTCATGTTATACACCAGTTTGAAAGTTTCAAGGGGTTGACAACTTCAGTGGTAAGGTACACACTTGAACCAAAAATAGGCCGATACCAATTGTGAGATATGTAGGGGACTTCCAAGCAACAGTCGATTATTAGCTTATAATCATCTTTGGCAATGAGGGGTTTGCAACTTTTGCTGATTGGTGTACCTATTATCTGTTTCTGGTGTAATTGATGGTAAGAACAACTTGGTTCCCGATTGTAAGACATGTAGGGGAGTTGTAAGTAATAATCGGCTGTTAGGCTACAATGACTTCAGCGACAAGGGGTTTGGAACTTTTGCTAGTTGGTGTACCCATTATTTGTTTCCGGTGAACTTGGATGTATATCACGGGAGAGGGACTTGTAAGTAAGAATCGGTTGCTAGAGGAGGTTCATCAGAGGCTAAAAATTTGTGCAAATTGGTGCACATCTATGGTATTTGATCCTGAAAAGTCACGAATAGCTTTATAATACCAACTAGATTATATAAGATAATGTTCCAAGTTTCCATCGGTCACGATGTCTACGATTGAAAAGGATAAAGTTCAACTGGCTGCAAACTCAATTTAGTCCCTTCTTCCGATATTCTTTTGCTGTTGTTTTTTCAACGCTGAAGAGCTTGATCATGTGATTACTGATTGTGTTCTGCTTTGAATATGCCGTTTTGAATGCTTTGATAGTTTTGACAACTTCAGAATTTAACCGATAGCGAAGAAACAAAACCAAAGTGTTGCTCTCGCAACACTTTTATCGGCGAAACCGGACAAAGGTTGCCGCAACACTTCACGTTGCCCAGGCAACGTAGGTCTAGTTATTATTGGGAAGTGTACAGACGTTTTCAGGGGTATTTTTTCCCCAGGGGTGATCGTATCGACCCAGTTGTCCTAGAATGTTGCAAGAGGGCTCATTCTAACGGAAATGAAAAGTTCTAGTGCCCTTTTTAAGTGACCAAAAAAATTGGAGGGCACCTAGGCCCCCTCCCACGCTACTTATTTTCCCAAAGTCAACGAATTAAAATTCTGAGATAGCCATTTGATTCAGCGTAGTCGAAAAACCTTATAACTATGTCTCTGGGGACGACTTACTCCCCCACAGTCCCCGTGGGAGGGGCAAAAAGTTACAAACTTTGACCTGTGCTTGCATATAGTAATGGTTATTGGGAAGTATACAGGCGTTTTCAGGAGGATTGTTTTGGTTGGGGGGAGGGGTTGAGAAGAGGGGGATATGCTGGGGGAACTTTCCATCCCCCATTTTTGATTATTCCTCTGCGGAGAGCCAAAATCAAAACATGCATTGATTCAAAAACGTTCAGAAATTAAATAAAAAAAACGAGTTTTTTTAACTGAAAGTAAGGAGCGACATTAAAACTTAAAACGCACAGAAATTACTTCGTATATGAAAGAGGCTGCTTCCTCATCAACGCCCCGCTCTTTACGCTAAAGTTTTTTACTGTTTTAAAAAGAAGAATTGAGAGAAAGAGTCAAACTTTAGCGTAAAGAGCGGGGCGCTGATGAGGAAGCAGCCTCTTTCATATACGAAGTAATTTCTGTGCGTTTTAAGTTTTAATGTCGCTCCTTACTTTCAGTTAAAAAAACTCATTTTTTTTATTTAGTTATAGCCCTAGAATGAAGGATTGAACAGAAATTTTATTAAAGTCTACTGTTTAAAATTTTGGGAGTCATTGGGGAGACACAAAACAGTTCTTAGGCATTTTTTCCAAAAAATATCTAGAAAATTATTCTGTTTTCGGAGTGCCCATGCTGTAGAGTCGTATTTGGCCTCAGTCAGTAGCTTTTTACTGTCCCTGGCAGTATTACTGCAAACTTCAATATTCCAATTTTAGTTTGCAGACTTCTCTTTCTATTTTTCCAAACCATTTTAGCTGTGAGACAACACTTTGAGCCTTGACTATTCTACATATAGCATCTACACTACAAAAACCATCTTTACTAATAATGCTGCCAAGTTAAGTGATTCTGTCCACTTTATCTATCTTTATATAGAGACCCAACGTCTCTTTTTATTTTTATTTGTTCATGACCTTAGCACCTTTGTCATCGTATATTAAATTTCAAAAGTTTTCCAACATCCTGAACTCACAAAACCCATAACACCTCATTCTTTTCGCTTAGATTTTTATCTAGGATGCTTAAATCTGCAGCAAAGTCCCAAATTTTTTTCCTTATTTGATTCCCTGTTCTCTCCTTGCCTCCTATGTGCTTTTTAAGATAAAATCCATCATTTTTGTCAATCCATCATGTTTTGTTTCCATGCCGTGCACTACCCTTCCTAAGGCCCTACTGTTCCCATCTTTGAACATTGTTTGCAGCATACTTAAGCTTAAAAGGTATAATCAAATTAAGTGATTTGGAACCTACAGACACTAGGCTAGTTCATCTATATTAACCAAACTCATTAATATCTCTTTTCTTATACAAGAATTTTCTGAGGTTCTTCTAAAATCACTCGTTACATCTTCCTCTTCAAAATCATATTTTTAATCTTTAATAATTTAGGTCTAATCTAATAGCAACCATATTGAATAGCAATAATATTAATAATAATAATTTTATTTTGGTCCACTCACACATAAAAATACAGAGTAATACGACAGGAGACAAGGAAAAACAAGAGCACTCAGCACCAAGGAACAAAATAAAGATGTAGAAACAAAATCAGATGTAGAAGCAAAGACTTGAACAATGTGTCAAAAGTCTTTTTTTCTGCACTTGTTTCAGTAGACGACACAACGGCAATTAGGTCTACCATATTTTGAGACTATAGAAAGAAAGTGTTTATCCCTTAAAGCGGGTATCGAAGCAAAAATTTACAAGTTACAAACTTTGACCAGTGTTAACATATAGCAATGGCTATTGGGAAGTGTACAGACGTTTTCAGGGGAATTCTTTTCTTGGATAAAGAGGGGGGGCTGATTGGAGGATCTTTCCATGGAGGAATTTTCAATGACAGGAAAGAATTTCCATGAAAGGAGCGCAGGATTTTCTAATATTGTTTAAAACAAAAAACAATGAAAAGATAAAGATGAAAAAGTTTTTTCAACTGAAAGTCATTAGCAGCATTAAAAAAAGAACGGAAATTATTTCGTATATGAGGGGCTCATCTCCTCCTAAATACCTGCTCTTTACACTAAAATATTTTTAATAATTCCAACTATTTCTTCTACGGCCTTTGTGATTCAGAGCTCATTCTTAAAGACTTGGGACAAAATTTAAGCTTTAGTGTAAAGAGCAAGTTATTAAAGAGGAGGCGAACCCCCTCAAATACGTAGTAAAAATATACGAATATAGAAGTTTGCTTTAACAGTTAATTCGGAAGTTACTAATGTTTTTTATTAATATAAACATTCGTAAGAACTTAAAAGTTTTAGTTGCCTTTTTAAGTAACTAAGAGATTGAAGGGCATTTAAGCCTCCTCCCCACTCCTTTTTCTCAAAAAACTCCGATCAAAACTAAGAAAAAGCCAAAAAAAAAAAAAAAATGTGAATTTCGTTCGAAGTATTCATGTGCGGAGAGCCAAAATCAAAACACGCATTAATTCAAAAACATTCCGAAATTAAATAAAAAAAAAGTTTTTTTTTTAACTGAAAGTAAGAAGCGACATTAAAACTTAAAACGAACAGAAATTGCTCCGTACATGAAAGGGAAATAGCGACGAAGACCACACTGCCTTTCCATAACAAACAAATACAACGTAGAGACAATAGGGAAAATTTCAAGACAGTGGAAATTATTTCTGTAGATATTTCGGCCCTATGTCCAAGGGCCGTCTTCAGCACAATACAAGAATAAGAGAGAAACTATATATATATATAAAAGAACTTACATCAAATTGTGAGGATTAAAAACTGAATAATTAAAAACACTTTTTAAAACTTTTTTTTTAAAAATAGCCCTAGCATCCTTACTTCAACGAAGTTCAACCAGGACTGGCGAAAAGAATGATTATTGTTACATATCAAACAATAACTCATGATCCTACTGATCAGTTCACTAATAATATTATAAATGAATTAAAGCAGCTAAAACAAAATGGTAAAATCACCCCACAACTATACAATAAATTTTTTCCCCGTGGTAGTTTCTGTCCTAAACTCTACGGTTTACCAAAAATACATAAACAGGGTATTCCCTTAAGACCTATCGTAGCTTGTACTAAAGCCCCCGCTGCCAATATTGGAAAATGGCTTTGTACAGCTTTCAAACCTTTATTGTATTCTCAAAATTCCTATATTCGTAACTCTGCAGATTTGGTTAAAAAACTTAGCAACACAAGTATTTCAGAAAACACAATAGTTAGTAGTTTCGACATTGTTTCAATGTATACAAATATAGATGTAACTATTTCAGAGGAATTATTAAAAAACAAAATAGAAGAAAATTACCACTTGATCGAGACTTCAGCGACAGGAATTGATTGTGAAGTTTTAATGACTCTTGTTAAAATTTGTAATAAGTTTTCTATGTATTTTCAATTTCGCGATTCTTTTTATCAGCAAAAAAATGGGTTACCCATGGGAGCACCTTTATCCGGGCTACTAGCAACTATTTACGTCGAGAATCTTGAGAATTGGGCATTGAATTCTTATTTTTTAAAACACGTCTATTGGGGTCGTTACATGGATGACGTAATTTCACTTTGGAATTATGGGGAAGCTGAGCTTCGGGGCTTCTTAGATCATCTTAACACTTATGACCGAAATTTGCAGTTCACCCTAGAAGTTGAAATTGAAAATAAACTTCCGTTTTTAGATGTATTAATTATTCGCAATGCTGATCAACTGGATTTTACTATATATCGAAAGCCAACACAAAACAATAGATATCTTCACTTTAATTCAAATCACCCCCCACAAGTTAAAAGAGCAGTTGTAACTTCCCTCATTGATCGTGCCCTGAATATTTGCTCCAATTCATATATAAATGCAGAAAAGAATTTTATCTGAGATATTCTTTTTGGTAGTGGATACCCCATTCCTTTTGTCAATAATATAATTAACCGTATAATAAAAAGACATTCTTGTAAAATTGAAGAAGATACTTCACAATGTGAGGCTACTGATAAGCCCTCAAATATTGTCTATCTTCCGTATATCCCAAAGATCACAACAAAATTAAAAAATATTTGCACAAAAAATAATCTGTACGTAGTTTTTACTAATAATTTTAAAATCATCAATTTCTTAAATTCGGGTAAAGATAAGACCCCAGTTACTCGCCAAAGAGGGGTCTATCAAATACCATGTGATTGCGGAAAATACTATGTCGGCAGGACCCATCAGAATCTAGACAAACGGTTACAACAGCATAAAAATGACATAGACAAGGCCTTAATTTCAAATAGTTCCAACAACTCCTTTGATTCTGCTTTAGGTTGGCATATATTTAATAATCCGTCCCACATGATACATTTTGAAAACTCTTCACTCATTAGTAATGATTTGGGAATAAAACAGGTGGTTCGAGAATCGATCGAAATTAATCTCAAAATAAATAATAATATTTCTTTGAACAGGGACTTGGGGGAATACTCACTAAATTCTTTATACTCAAATTTAATTAAAAATGATCTAACAAAATATTTTACTAAACCGATTTATAATAGTACTGAACCAACTACGAAAAGGCCTTTGAGACAGGCTGCTAAACAAGCGAGATTAGCTTTAAGAAATTGCATCTAATCATTTTATTCTCTTCAGTTTGAATGAGCTTATATTCTCATTTCATTCTTTTCGCCAGTCCTGGTTGAACTTCGTTGAAGTAAGGATGCTAAGGCTATTTTTAAAAAAAAGTTTTAAAAAGTGTTTTTAATTATTCAGTTTTTAATCCTCACAATTTGATGTAAGTTCTTTTATATATATATATATATATATATATAGTTTCTCTCTTATTCTTGTATTGTGCTGAAGACGGGCCTTGGACATAGGGCCGAAATATCTACAGAAATAATTTCCACTGTCTTGAAATTTTCCCTATTGTCTCTACGTTGTATTTGTTTGTTACATGAAAGGGGCTCTTCCCTCCTCAACGCCCCACTCTTTACGCTAAAGTTTTTCACTGGTTAAAAAGTAGAATTGAGATAAAATGTCATATTTTAGCGCAGAGAGCGGGGCTTTGAGAAGGGAACAGCCCCTTTCATATACGGAGCAATTTCTGTCCGTTTTAAGTTTTAATGTCACTCCTAACTTTCAGTAAAATAAACTTGATTTTTTTTTTAAATTTAATTTATAAGATAGAACTTATCCCAAATCCTGGGAGATGGATGTTTGATTCTACTATCGATTTACCAGTAGTTACGCTGACCAGTGTAGACACGACCAAAGTATCCTCTCTTATGATGCCAGTGTGCGTGGTACGCTGCTACTAGTGATACTACTCATATTAAACTGGTATGGTCTTAAACTGGTCTTAATCTATCTTAAACTGGTATGGTATCCAGTTTAAGATAGTTCGTGGTTTTTCTGAATTCTTCCTCCACTAATCTTAAGAGTGTATTACATATGGCAACATGAAAGTTCGGTCTGCATCCCTGAATCCCTTGCGGGTTCCAGTAGCTGTTGCTTTAAAGATCCTCTCTCAGATATCTCTACAACGCATAGCGACTAGACAGCTCAATCTACTCTTGGGAATGCAAGAAATATAGGCACATCTGATACCATTTCTCTACCGCAATCCCATGTCCGAAAAAATCCTATTTTTTCGGATATAAGTTGTCTCCAATTATGCAGTTATTATGTCTACCAATTATGCTGAAAAAGCAGCAATTTCAGAATTTCGATTGGACGATTTTGGGGAAAATATGGCGTGAGAGAGGGCTCCAAATTTTTGACCAATTAAAAAGCGCACCCCACAAGATTGATTGAGATAGATAGAACTGGATTAAATAGAACAGATTTAGAATATCTGGCTTCCACTTCTAACGGAAATAAATTAAGTGGAAATTACTTTGAGACTTAGGGACGTATTGAACACTCCAAAGCATGAATCCCTTGTTTGTTTTTGCTTGCCGCCTTTTTTCTATGGCGACTATAAAGGGTAGAAAAACTGTTGGAAAAAAGGATTTCTTTGAGTCAGGATTTTGCAAGTGGAAAGACTGTTCTGCTCTTTTAAAGCAAAACTGCAGTTCTGAAAGACATAGGCAATGTAAGTCAGCTTGGACGGAATTTAAGATAATTAGTATTGGTACTTCAAGATCTATACTGAATACCTTGATTCAATCCATATCGCAAGAGGTTTGGGAAAATAGAGATCATGTTAAGTACATTTTTTGTGCTGTTTACTTTTTTGGCCGCCGGGATCTTACTCTGAGTCTTCAGGGCGAATCAGAAGCATCTACAAAACGGGGTAATTTGGTTGAATTGATGGAGCAAATGTCTAAAGGTGACGAAAAGCTGAAGGCAAAGATAAAGCATCAATATGGTAACTATTTAAGAATAAAATCAGCTTATTATTTTACTTTTCTTGTCGATGAGACAAAAGACTTTTCAATTAGCGATACTACTCAGGTATATATGAAACACAGAAGTAGTGGAGCGATCAGTCGGTTAGTATTATACGCACAAATTAGGTGCTGAGATCTTATCCACCTTGATTTTTGAAACTATAAAAAAAGCTTGATGTGGATTTGAGGATGTGCATTCCCCGATGTTACGACGGTGCATCCATTAAGAATAGGGAATTTAACAGAGTTTAAGGAAAGTTTAGGGAAAATGTGCCCCAGTGTAAATTACGTGCACTGTCACGCCCACCGATTAAAGTTGATTTTGACTGATTCTCTACACAGTATCAGCAAACTTTCTGATTTTGTCTCTTTGATGTAAAGACCTTACGCATTAATATCATGCAGCAATCTCGATACGAGCGATCTGTAGAACCCCAGCGTATTAGGGGGCAAAAAGTCTTGGAGCTTGAGAGGACCTTCCAAACTCGCTGGTTTTACGCAGTACCCTCAATTTCGAAAATGAAGGCCAAAATCGATTGTATTGTTTATGTCCTTACCGCAGTCTCTGATACTTACAGCGGTGAGGCACCGTGTGAGGCTAAAGAACTACTGAACTAAAATTAACTCTGCTCTTTTGTCTCAACTTGGCACAAAACAAAGTGGAAAAAGTATTAGTCAAATTTTTTATTGGAGCAACTTCAATCTGGTATTTGTTGATTTATAAGGCACTTGCACTGATTTCTGGCACATATGAGATGATCTGAAAGTTGAAAATGATAACGAATGGAACAACTACTCAGCAAAAACATATCCAAATTTTTGGCTTTACACGAAATCCTGGTGTCAAAATTCCATGAATCTAAAACTAGAACTCAAAGCAAGAGAAGTCAAGCCAATTCCATTCGTCAAATATACTTTCTTTTAAACTCAACAGCGGGTAAACGCAATAATAGTCAACTAGTTAATCCAACTCCGGTAAATTTCTGCAGTTGAGATAATAGACGGTCTCACGAGCGAGAAGGACCAACATATCACGCTAAATATGCCTCTGCTTGAAACTCTATCTGCCTTTGGCCCCTCAAGTACCGATTGCATCTTTATCAAGGAATTCTTGATGTCGATCATCTTGGCAGAGAATCCCAGTTTTCTCTTTCAAAGCTGCATATGTCAAAAGGTGATCTTTCAAAAATGGATCTTCTTTATGATATCCAAGTCTTGTCCGACATAGCTAGTTCCCTATTCTGCAGTGCTAAAACCGATAAAACTTGATGCTAATTTGCCTGTGACCAAGGCTAGCAATGAAAGATTCACCTCAGCATTAGGCCGTGTGAAGTAATATCTACAACTGACGATTGGAAACGAAAGACTCAGTGATCTGGTGTTAATGGTGGTTGAAAAAGAGGAGTAAAAAAATTGATTTTGGATAGAATTTTCAATGATTTTGCCAAGCAGCGAAGTCACCCCTACCCCTTGTCTTAGGTATATTTGGTCATTCGTTTTTTGGCATTTTCATTAAAAAAATCCAAAAAAACTTGCCCCCTAAATTTTCGTTAATTGACACCATTGTCACAAATTAATTATCAAACTGCACGTCACAAGGTGAAAACGGAAATAATTTTTAATAAATATTTGTGCTAGTAAATATCAATTGCAAATCTTATTTCCGATCATAATATAAGAAGCTGAATCAAAATATTTCTAAATCATATTCAACGACACATAATTGAAATTATAATTCAGATATCTCAAAGTCATAATTTAAAACACAGCATTCGAAATAAAGCTTTAAACTGTTAATATTGCAATGTCAAAACAACATTTTTGTATGGAGGAGATTGCAGGTGGGTAAACCAAAATTAGGACTTCTTTCGAAACACCATTTTTCAACTGAATTTTTAAGGAACTGTTTTAATATTTTTGTTTGAATTTTTAGAAATGGAGAGGATTGGTGGACAATAAGAACTAAAGTTCAGCAGCCGATGATGAGACCCCAAAACATGCTCAAATATTTATCAATCATGGAAACAGTATCAGTCAAAATGGTTGAGAGAATTCGAGAAGTTCGAAATCATAACAATGAGACACCGGATACTTTTTTAAATGAAATGTTCAAATGGGCTCTTGAATGTAAGACTTCACATAATTTAAGTGCTATGTTCCCAAGTTTCCGATTTGTCAGTAAAAGGGCATTTTTATAGTTTACTGTTTTAGGGGCTAATTTTTAGAGTTCTTTGGTCCTTCGAAAAACGCTGTGTATTAAATGAATTCTCTATAATATAAAATACCCTTGTTTGAATTCATAATAGTACATACTATTTCCTCTTTATTGGTCTAATTGTGGCTTTCCTTGGTCACAAATATACACAATTAATAAGTATTCTTCAGTTTTGGCTGATAGTAATTTTGTAAATAAGAATAATAGCGATAATAATGTTGACGTGGGATATCCTTTGGACATTCTTTTTAATTCCAGCTATGACGGGAAATATTATTGATGATGTATTATAGTTTTTGACCAAAAAGGAGTGACAGAGGTGGAGTATTTTTAAGACATTGTATATTTGAGTGTGGTCAAGGTAAAATCTGTTTTCCACAAATTTTGTACAAACTCCTATTCTTTACGACTCTTGTAACAGTAATTTAACAAATAAGCTACTTCTATCCTTCAAACTTAGTATAGTAAAGACATTAGTAGTAGCAGTAGTTGTAGTTGTGATAGTATTAGTCGTAGCGGTGATGGTAGTATAACTAGTAGTAGCATTAGAACAAATTCTCTGCTTGATTCGAAATGCGAACAGAGAACAAATTCTCTACTTGGCTCATAAATGGGAAGTGGCATGATTTACAATGATGTACTTGCAGATCTGAAGATGTATTTTATACAGATACATAGTGAGTAAATAAGATATTGTTGTAAGGTGCTGCCTATGCAAAATATGAATAACAGTTTAGACATGAGTGTCGTGTAGTAATGGTACTAAATTTGTGAGGGTTGTTAAATTAAAAAAAAAACTGCCATTGAATAGAAACCTAATAAATGACAAATAATTCATCTTACATGTCTTTCATTAAAAAATGTTAATGCTGTCAAAGATAAAACTCTTTCTCATTGTGCAAAAACGGCCTATTTTTTTCATCTTACGTGATTTTTCATCACTAGAAAAGACATTATTTGAGAGTTGAAAAGAAACAAAAACCTTTTCTATTGAAGAGAAAAAAGTAAAAAAACTAACGTTCATCTTAAGTGATAAGTCATTACAAAAAAAAAAAAATCCCGAGTGTTCTTAAGGGGAAAAAAAAACCATTTCCTATTATATGGAAAAAGAAGAACTGTCAATGTTTCATCTTATGGGAATTTCTATGTCGAAAAAATTTGAGACAGGTTGAAGAAAAATATTTTGCATTGTACTGGTAAAAATGTTTTTTATCTTGCGTGAATTGTCATTAAAAAAGAAAAAAAGTTGGTGGTTTTAGAAAATCTTCTCCATTGCAATTAATACAAAAATATGAATGTTCCATTTTATGATAATTGTCATTACAAATACAACATTAAATTTATGTTTTCAAAGTAAACTAACCTTTTCCTTTGCAATAATAATGGAAAACTGACTGATATTCCATCTACGTGAATCGTCACTACCCAAAATATATGAGTATTATCAAAGAAAATAAACCTTTTCCTTTGCATAAAAGTGACCCATATTTTCTCTTACATAACTGTCGTTACAAAAACCATTTTATTGGTAATGTCAAAAATCCTTTTCTATTGCATTAGAACAGAACAAGAGCTAAGAGCTCATATGGCACTTGTGACGAGGCGAGAAGAGCTAAGAGCCAAGAGATCATATGGTATGAGCTATAACAAAATTCTATGAATCAATAGATTGATTTAAAAAGGAAAATATGAGGCTTAATACCGGTCAAGATTTAAAATAAGAGCTCTGAGTCACAAAGTCCTTCTAAATATCAAAATTCATTAAGATCCTATCACCCACTCATAAGTTATAAATACCTAATTTTTTCTAATTTTTCCTCTCACTTTTGCCCCCCAGATGGTCGAATCTGGGAAAACGACTTTATCAAGTCAAATTGTGCAGCTCCCTGACACGCCTACCAATTTTCATCGCCCTAGCACGTCCAGAAGCACCGAACTCGCCAAATCACTGAACCCCTCCCCCCAACTCCCCCAAAGAGAGCGAATCCAGTACGATTCTGTCAATCACGTATCAAGGACATATGTTTATTCTATCCACCAAGCTTCATCCCGATTCCTACACTCCAAGTGTTTTTCCAAGATTTCCCCCTCCAAATCCCCACAATGTCAAAAGATCTGGTCGGGATTTGAAATAAGAGCTCTGAGACATGAATTCCTTCTAAAAATCAAATTTCATTACGATCCGATCATCTATTCGTAAGATATAAATACTCCAATTTTCATGTTTTCCAAGAATTCCGGTTCCCCCCTCCAACTCCCCCGAATGTCACAGGATCTGGTCGGAATTTGAAATTAGAACTTTAAAGCACAAGATCCTTCTAAATATCAAATTTCATTAAGATCTGGTCACCCTTTCGTAAGTTACAAATACCTCAATTTTCAAAATTACCCCCCCCCAATTCCACCAAAGAGAGCAGATCCGGTCCAGTTATGTCAGTCACGTATCTTAGACAGGTTTCTATTCTTCCCATCCAGTTTCATCTTGATCTCACCGCTTTAAGTATTTTCTAAAGATTTCCGGTCCCCCCCAACTGCCCCCCCCCCAATCACGCTTGATCCGGTTGAGATTTAAAATAAGATATCGGAGTTACGAGGTCCTTCTAAATATGAAGTTTCATGAAGATCCGATCACTCCTTCGTAAGTTAAAAATACGTAATTTTTCTTATTTTTCAGAATTACCCCCCCCCCCCCCCGCAATTGAGCGGATCCGTTCTAATTATGTAAATCACGTATGCAAGGCTTCTGCTTATTTTTCCAACCAAGTTTCATCCCAATCCCTCCAATCTAAGCGTTTCCCATCATTTTAGGTCTCCCCACCCCAAACTTCCCCCAATGTCACCAGATCCGGTCAGGATTTAAAATAAGAGCTTTGAGACACGATATCCTTCTAAAAATCAAATTTCATGGATATCGAATCACCCGTTCGTAAGTTAAAAATACCTCATTTTTTTCTAATTTTTCAGAATTACCCCCCCCCCCCCCCAACTACCCCAAAGAGAGCGGATCCGTTGTGGTTATGTCAATCATGTATCTAGGACTCGTGTCTTTTTTCCACCAAGTTTCATCCCGATCCCTCCACTCTAAGTGTTTTCCAATTTTTAGGTTTCTCCTTCCCAACTCCCCCCCCCAATGTCACCAGATCCGGTCGGGTTTAAAATAAGAGCTCTGAGCCACGATATCCTTCTAAATATCAAATTTCATTGAGATCCGATCACCCGTTCGTAAGTTAAAAATACCTCATTTTTTTTTCAGAAATACCCCCCCCCCCAACTACCCAAAAGAGAGCAGATCCGTTCCGTTTATGTCAATCATCTATCTAGGACTTGTGTTTATTTTTCCCACCATGTTTCATCCCGATCCCTCCACTCTAAGTGTTTTCCAAGTTTTAGGTTTCCCCCTCCCAACTCCCCGCCCCCATCACCATATCTGGTCGGGATTTAAAATAAGAGCTCTAAGACACGATATCCTTCTAAACATCAAATTTCATTGAGATCCGATCACCCGTTCGTAAGTTGAAAATACCTCATTTTTCTAATTTTTAAGAATTACTCCCCCCCCCCCAACTACCCCAAAGAGAGCAAATCAGTTCCGATTATGTCAATCATGTATCTGGGACTTGCGCTTATTTTTCCCATCAAGTTTCATCCCGATCCCTCTACTCTAAGTGTTTTCCAAGATTTTAGGTTTCCCCCCTCCAACTCCCCCCAATGTCATCAGACCCAGTCGGGATTTAAAATAAGAGCTCTGAGACACAATATCATTCCAAACATCAAATTTCATTAAGATTCAATCACCCGCTCATAAGTTAAAAATACTTCATTTTTTCTATTTTGTCCGAATTAACCGGCCCCTACTCCCCCCCCCCCCCAGATGGTCAAGTCGGGAAAACGACTATTTCTAATTTAATCTGGTCCGGTCCCTGATACGCTTGCCAAATTTCATCGTCCTAGCTTACCTGGAAGTGCCTAAAGTAGCAAAACCGGGACTTTTTGTTTTCCCCCAACTCCCCCCAATGTCATCAGATCCGGTCGGGATTTAAAATAAGAGCTCTGAGACACAATATCATTCCAAACATCAAATTTCATTAAGATCCAATCACCCGCTGATAAGTTAAAAATACTTCATTTTTTCTATTTTTTGCGAATTAACCGGGCCCCCACTCCCCCCCAGATGGTCAAATCGGAAAAACGACTATTTCTAATTTAATCTAGTCTGGTCCCTGATACGCTTGCCAAATTTCATCGTCCTAGCTTACCTGGAAGTGCCTAAAGTAGCAAAACCGGGACCGACAGACCGACAGACAGACAGACCGACAGAATTGGCGACTGCTATATGTCACTTGGTTAATACCAAGTGCCATAAAAATAATCACTGTTACATCTTACGTGATTTGTCATTACAAGAAATATTACGTGAGCATTATCGACGAGAAAAGGTGACAAAAGGTGAAACTGACAAAGAGCATTGTCGACGTGAACAAGCTTTGTCGACTAAAAATTGTAAAAAAGGAGAAGAAAATGTTTGGATACATACAGCCAGTTAAAAACACAAAATATAATTCAAAAACATTTTATGTACTTTGTTCACAAAAAAACTTGTTTTGTTTTCGTACAAAAGAAAATAATAAGAATATACTGAAAGTAAATGAATCATAAGAACATAGCTCTGAGTAAGTGGTTAGTGTCATTATGTAAACCCCTCATGTCAACACAAGTTTCTTACATTAAAAATTCGTCAGAACTTGTAAAAACACTAAAAAAAGTGGAAATTTCTTCAAATTCTATATTCTCAAGTTTTGACATAGTATCAATGTATACGAGTATTGATGTACAAGCCGCAGAAATTCTTCTTGAAAGAAAGATATTAAGAAATTTGTACTTAATTAGTTGTGAAACAGTTTTGGAAGCCGGTGTAATTATTAATTTAGTTAGGTTGTGCAACACATTTTCTTATTTTTTTCAATTCAGAGGGGGTTTTTTCGAACCAGTAAATGATTTACCCATGGAGTCCCTTTAAGTCCTTCATTAGCAAATTGTTTTGTAGAAATTATTGAAACAATAGTACTAGATTCACATTTTTTGGGGGAGATATATGCATGACATAATGTCAGTATGGAATTATGGGAAGGAGGAATTAAAAGGTTATTTAGAACATTTTTGGGGAAGTGATTTAAAAATTTATAATAGAACTAGAAAAGGGAAAGAAAATTTCATTTCTGGATGTTCTTCTTTTAAAAAATGAAAATATATTGGATTAAAAATTTACAGAAAACCTACCAACAATAATTGATTTTTGTCTTTCTTCTCCGGTCATGCTCGCCAAGTAAAAATTGGTTTCATCATATCCTTAACTGACCGGATTCTTAGAATATGTTCTCGAAGATTCATCGAGGAGGAATTATTGCTGTTAGAACAAATTTTTATAATTAACCATTATCTAGGCTGGTTAATTGACCAGACCTTTTTGAAAAGAAGGACAAAATTTCTAGAATTTTATAACGATATTCTGGAAACAACAGAAAGAAAGATGTTTTTTTACCATATGGTCCAGGGCTGAGTGAAAAACGTAAAAGAATTTAAAAAAAATAATGGTTTAAAGGTAGCTTTAAGAGGTAGTAACACTTTGGCTAGCTTTTTAAATTCTGGAAAGGATTGAACTTCCGTAGAGCAATAAAGTGGGGATTATAAAATCCAATGTATTTTTGGAAGCTCTTATATGGGACGCACTAACCAGAATTTAAAAATGAGATTACTACAGCTTCATAATTCTATTTCATTGTCCTTGAAGCAAAATTCCAAACCTGGAGATTTCAAGTCGGCTCTATTGGAACATATTTATATTCATCCAAATCATTTTATTTAGTTTTAAATGTTTCTTTGATTTCAAGGGACCAAGGTTTAAAGCCAATTTTCAGGGAAACCATCGAAATTAAAAAAATTTTATTCAAGAGTAATCCTAACAGCAGAGATACAGGTGAATTTAAATTGAATTCAATTTATGATAATCAACTGAGTTCAAATAATGTAAATCTCACCTCACTTGAGAGCTATGAGCTCTGTCTACCTTATTTGTCAGATAATCTAATGAATAAAAACCGAAAAGGTCAAGGAGATTTGCTTCCGCTGTCGAATTGATACAAATAAGAGCAACAAACTATATGTAATTAGTTTATTGGGTACAAGTTTTGTTTGTTTTTATTGATGTCTTTAGTTTTACTGCTGATGATGAACACTGTATATGTTCGAAATATCCAGTTATAAAATGTTATATCTGTTTACTGTCGATTAAAAGGTTTCATCCCTATTTTGAACTGTTATAGTGACTACATTCTAATAGTGGTTGGTTTAAGATTTGTAGAAAAAAGTCTCCTTGTTGTTAAAGTAGGCTTGCAAAATTTAAAGGAGTATTAGCACTTACGAATTTTCAGCAACTCTCTTACACATCGCCAGAAATACTATCAATATTCGGTTGGTAGTCAAAACCGAATTACTGGTATCTTTAAAAGCGTTTTATTTAGGTCTTATTCTGACAGAATAAAGAGATAAAGAGGGTCTTTCAACATTTCACTACCCCCCCCCCCCAAAAAAAAAAATATTATGTACCTTCTTGATCTATCTATCTCTAATAATTTACTTTTTTCATAAAAAAAAATGTCTCTGCAGAGAAGACAAGTATCTTATAAACAAGTTGGTAAAGTGTTCCTTGCATTTTTGGCGGTCAGCCTTGGTGGTTTTTAAGGTATAGGCTCGTTGTGACTGGCTATTGTTTTTGTAAGCTATGTTTATTAAATTTTTGTATATATTATTAAGGAATATCAAACAGCATATAGCAAACTGTACATAGCAAAGTAGGAGCGAACCGTTTAAATTGGAACCAAATGTAAAAAAATAATTTTCGTAATAACCGATGCATCGAAAGCTTGGGTTATACGCTGATCCCAAATATATAAAACTGAGTGAGGTTTTAATAGATTGTTGATCAATTGGTTAGTTTAATTGATTAAAGTTTAAGCTTCTCGATCAAAAATTTGAAGGTTTGAAAAAATTTGTGTAATCTGGAAAAAGGAAGGAAACACAGCCTAACAATGAATCTATCTAACATGAATTTGGCTTTAAAATATCTTTGTTGTGTTTTCCTCTTTATATATTTTAATAAACACAATAAAAAAGCATAGTTATGGAAGACTGAGGGATCCATTAATCTAAAAATATTAGTATTTACAACAAAACAACAAAAGAGCAGACTGTTTTAACAAAAGGAAATACAAGGAATAAAACAGTTTGATGGTATGGCTTGCCTTAGCCCCATAGGAAACGAAAACTAAAAATTTTTCAATGTACCCCCTCAAGTTCACCATCATTACGAACACGTGAGATCTTAACAAAAATTTACTAAAAAATATCTCATCATAAATTCTATGTTAATTTTCAAATATAAAGCACAATTTCGTTAAAACCTACCACTGTAGCTTTTAAGTAGATGAGCTTAATTGCAAGGAAATATACAGATTCAAACAAGATGAATTAACGAAATTAAAATGATCTAAATCAAAAGGGATGGCCGTATTAATGTAAAATCAGAATAAATTGGAAAAAATTGTAAACATAAACCAAAACTGAATTGGACTAAAGCAAACAAAAAAACACATATTAGCAGAAAATAACCCTCAGAAAACTTTTGTGACTCAATGCTATCAGCACGAGCTACATTGCAAGCATATATACGGATTCAAACAAGATGAATAAATGAAATTGAAAAGACGCTAAACCAACAGGGACAATCGTGTTAAAGTTAAATAAGAAAAAATTGAAAAAAATCGTAAATAAAAACCAAAACGGAATTGGACAAAACAGAACAATAACAAAAACGCATATTAACCGAAAAAACTTCAGACATACATTTATGACTTAATGCTATCAGCTTGAGCTTTATTGCAAGGATATACACATATTGAACAAGATGAATGAATGAAGTTAAAACTACCATAAATCTAAATATATAACCATGTTGAAGTTAGGAAGAAATATATTGAAGAAAACTAGTAAATATAAACCAAAATGGAATTGGACTAAAGCAAACAACATCAAAAAAACACATCTGAACATAACCCTTAGACAAACGTTTATGACTCAATGCTATCAACATGAGCTATATTGCAAGGATTTATACAAATTGAACGAGATGAATAAATGAAATAAAACTCCCATAAATATAAAAAGAATTCAGTGTCAAAGTTAAAAAAAATAAATTGAAAATAACTAGTAAATAAAAACCGAAATGGAATTGGACCAAAGCAAACCAAAAAAAAAAAACAACACATATTAACTGAAAATAACACTCAGACATACGTTAATGAGTCAATGCTATCAGCATGAGCTACATTGAAAGGATGTATACAGATTAAAAAGGATGAATAAATGAAACTTTAACGCCGAAAAATCAAAAGATAGCCGTGTTAAAGTTAAATAAGAATAAATTGGAAAAAAACTAGTAAATAAAAACCAAAATGGAATTGGATTAAAGCGAGGAACAAAAAAAAAAACACATATTAACTGAAAATAACCTTCAGACCCACGTTTATGACTCAATGCAAGGTGGATAAATGAAATTAAAACTACCATAAATCTAAAGTGATAACGGTGATTAAGTTAAATGAGAACAAACTAAAAAAAAACAACTAGTAATTAAAAACCAAAATGGACTTGGACTAAAGAAAACTTGATACAGATTCAAAGAAGATGAATAAATCAAATTAAAACGACCATAAATCAAAAAGGATAACCGTGTTAAACTTCAATGATGATAGATAAAAAAAAACTAGTAAAAAAATAGAATTGGACTAAAGCAAACAACAACTAATTAAAAAAAACACATACTAACCGAAAATAATACTGGGACACACGTTTATGACTCAGTGCTATCAGCTTGAACTACATTGCAAGGATATACACAGATTGAACAAGATAAATCAATGAATTTAAAACGACCATAAATCAAAAGGGATAACCTTGTTAAAGTTAAATTTGATTAAATTGAAAAAAATAGTAAACAAACACTAAAATAGAATTAGACTAAAATGAAAACCAATAAGAAAAAGAAACACACATTAACTTAACATATTCCTCACCACAAGTTTATGAATTAACGCTATCAGCATATCAGCATATTATGAATCAGCATGAGCTACATTGCAAGGATATACACAAATTCAAACAAGATGAATAAATAAAATTAAAACAACCCTATATCAAAAGGGATAATTGTGGTAAAGTTAAATAAAAATAAACTGAAAAAATCGTTAATAAAAAAATCCAAATGGACTTAGACACATACTAGCCGAAAATAACACTGCGACACACGTTCATGATTCAATGCTATCAGCATGAGCCATATTGCAGGGATACACAAAGATTGAACTGGATAATTAAATTGAATTAAAACGACCATACATCAACAGGGATAACCGTGTTAAAGTTAAATAAAAAACAATTAAAAAAAAAACTAGCAAACAAAACCAAAATAGAATTGAACTAAAACGAACAACAGCTAAAAACACATATTAATTGAGCTTAAGCCTCAGAAGCATGTTAATGACTCAGTTCTATCAGCATGTGCTAGATTCCAAGAATATACACAGATTAAAACAAGATAAATAAATAAAAAATATGAATTAATTGAAAACTATTAAATTTAAAACAAATACAGAATTGGACTAAAGTGAACAACAACAAAAATGCATATTAACTGTAAATAACCCTGAGACAGACGTTTATGACTCAATGCTATCATCGTGAGCTACACTGCAAGGAAATACAAAGATTCAAACAACGACCATAAATCAAAAGGGATAACCGTGCTAAAGTTAATTGAAAAACTACTAATAGCAACAACAAAAAAACACATATTAACTTGAAATAATCCTTACACACACAACTATGACTCAATGCTATCAGCGTGAGCTACATTGCACGGATATACAAATTCAAACAGATGAATAAATGAAATTAAAAGAACCTAAATCAAAAGGGATAACCGTGTTAAAGTTAAATGAAAATAAATTAAAAAAAAACTGGCAAACCAAAACCAAAATAGAGTTGGACTAAAACGAACAACAACTAAAAACACGTATTATCTGAATTTAAGCTTTAACCACATGTTAATGACTCAATTCTATCAGCGTGAGCTACATTGCAAGAATATACACCGATTAAAATAAGATGAATGAATGAAAACATATGAATTAATTAAAAAACTATTAAATTAAAAACAAAAACGGAATTGGACTAAAGTGAACAGCAACAAAAAAACATATTAACTGTAAATAACCCTAGGACAAACGCTTATGACTCAATGCTATCATCGTGAGCTAACACGATGATAGCATTGCAAGGAAATTGAGCTAAACTGCAAGGAAATACAGAGATTCAAACAAGATGAATAAATGAAACTAGAACGGCCATAAATCAAAAGGGATACCCGTGTTAAAGTTAGATGAAAATAAATTAAAAAAACATAGTAAATATAAACCAAAGTAGTACTGGACTAAAGTGAACAACAACTAAAAAACACATATTAACTGAAAATAACCTTTAGACACGTATTTATGACTCAATACTATCGGCATGAGCTAGATTGCAAAGATATAAACATATTTTAACAAGATGAATAAATAAAGTTAAAACGGCCATAAATCAAAAGCTATAGCTGTGTAAAAGTTAAATAAGAATAAATTGAATAAATAGCAAATAAAAACCAAAATGAAATTGGACTAAAGAGAGTAACAAAAACACATAGTAACTTAAAATAACCTTCTAACACACGTTAATGGCTAAATGATATCAGCATGAGCTACTTTGCAAGAATATGCACAGATTGAACAAGATGAATAAATGAAATTGGAACGACAATAAATCAAAATGCATAACAGTGTTAAAGTTAAATAAGAATAAATTGAAAAGAAACTAGTAAATAAAAAACCAAAATGGAATCAGACTAATGGAAACAACAAAAAACAAAACAAAACATGGTAACTGAGAATAACCTTCAGACACAAGTTTATGGCTCAATGCTATCAGCATGAGCTATATTACAAGGATGCATTACAAAGACTGATTAAACAAGGTGTATAAATGAAATTAAAACGACCAGAATTCAAAAGGGATAATTACGATAAAATTAATTAAGAATAGATGTGAAAAAAAAAATCAATAAATAAAACCAAAATTGAATAGGAATAATAGAACAACAAAAACATATATTAACTGAAATAACCTCCAGACACACATTTATGGCTCAATACTATCAGCATGAGCTACATTACAGGGGTATACACGGATTGAAAAAGATGAATAAACAAAATTAAAACGACCAGAATTCAAAAGGGATAACTGTGTTAAAATTAGATATGAATTAATTGAAAAAAAAATTAGTAAATAAAAATCAAATGAATAGGACTAAAGAGAACAGCAAGAAAAACACATATTAATTGAAAATAACCTTCAGACAAACATTTATGGCTCAATGCTATCAGCATTAGCTATATTTCAAGGATATTCACAAATTGAACAAAATGAATAAATGAAATTGAAACAACAATAAATCAAAAGGGATAACTCTATTAAAGTTAAATAAGAATAAATTAAAAAAAAACTAGTAAACAAAAACCGAAATGGAATCGGACTAAAAGAACAACAAAAAACACATATTAACTGGAAATAACCTTCAAACATAGGTTTATGGTTCAATGCTATCAGTATGAGCTTCATTGCAATGGTATACAAAGATTGATTGAAAAGAATAAATGAATTAAAAACGTCCAAAAATCAAAAGAGACAACGGTGTTAATGTTAAAGAGAAGTAAAATGAAAAAATGTAGTAAATAAAAACCACAATTGAATTGGACTAAAGTGAACAACAGCAAAAAAAAAATAAAAACACATATTAGCTGAAACTAACGCTCAAATATACGTTTCTGACTCAGTGCTATTGGTATGATCTACATTGTAGAGATAGATATAGGTTCAATCAAGATGATTAAATGAAAATAAAACTTTAAAACGACCATGAATAAAAAGGGATAACTTTGTTAAAGTTAAATGAGAATAAATTAATATATTAATTAATAATATATTAATAAATTATTAAATTACTATTAATAATTGACTCATTAAATTGCTCATTAATTAATAAATTAATGAGAGTAAATATATTTGGCAGAATACAATTCTGTTAAAGTTAAATTGGAATTATGCCGGTCAATAGTTCTCTCTTAGAACATTATTAGAAATATTAACACAAATTGTTGGGAACATGTGTAGTGGACGAAAAATATCTGTAGTCATTATAAAGATGGTAATTATATATTGTAGCAAAAGGCATAATATATCTTCTTTTTAATGAAAACCCCAAACTTAACTCAAAATTCAAAATAAAAAAGTAAGAAAAGAGCATTGTAAAGACCCAATGCAGAGCTTGACCGTAGAACGGAAAAACTTATTATTATGGATTTCAGTAGCCTTTGACCTTGGGTTTTTAAAGATCATTTATTTCATCCTACCCACTACACCATTTCGTGATGCTAACACACAAGAAAAAAGAAATGCCTTTATTAATATTACTCTAATTTGTATTTAGCTGTGGCACTTGTTGCCCTGGATGTCCAGCTTGGTTGTTTACAGGGAAATCTACCTCTCGACAGTGATCCTCAAAAGATGATTGACGCAACAAATTCTATTTTCATTCTCACATCACAATTGGAATTTAATGGTCCACAATTTTGGAAAATATTTCCTTCCAAAAAATTGAAGCAGCTCTTTGCATCTCAGGATATTTTTTTTGAGTGAGCAATATATTCTTATTTTCTACTTATATTGTTAAATGATTTCTGGATTGCCAAAAAGAAATATCGTTTCTAAATGAAATTAAATAAAAAACTAGTTTTTTAAAATGAAAGTAAGGAGCAACACTAAAACTTAAAACGAACAGAAATTACTCCGTATGTGAAAGGGGCTTATCCTCCTCAACGCCCCGCTCTTTACGCTAAAGTTCGACTCTTTCTCTTAACTCAATTTTTAAAACAGTAAGAAACTACTATTTTAAAACAGTAAGAAGCCTTTTATCTATAATAGATGTAGGAGAAACTAGGCGGAATTTGTTCGCTAAGTAACTATTTCTAGTCCAAGGAGGGTAACTGAGAAGGAATTTAGCATAACGAAAATATACTCTACGAACAGATAGTTTCTGAGGTTCACTAAAAAACTGCCAAACCGGACAAAGAGAAAGGAGATGAGGTACAACTAGGCTATTATAAATTTTCGTAAGATTTAATTTATCAATATGTTTAATATTAGATGCAATTTAAGCATAAGCAGTTGTCAGTCTTTTCTTCATATTTTCGAGGGATAAATTCACAGTTTCTTTCATATTTTTCCCAATAGGCATTCCAAGGTAAACTAATTTTTGAGAAAGGGGGACTTGAGCATTAGCTAAAGATAAAAAAGTAGGGTCATTTGTCTCTTTAAAATTGAAAGCTACAACAGCAGTTTTATCAACATTGAAAGAAAGCCCAATATTTTTATATTCATTATAAAGCTGATTAAACGCGTTTTCACATCCACTAAAAGTACGCCTTAGATTCAAAACGTCATCTGCAAAAGTTATTAAAGACAAGTTAAATCCACAGTAAATACAACTAAAATTAACAGACTTTTGGGCATTTAAAACAGAGTTATTAAATAAAGAAGGTGAGGTAAGGCCACCTTGACGGACTCCTTTCAAAATATCAAAAAGGGAAGATTCCCCCTTTAACTTCGCCTTAAGGTGATGGTACATATACAGAAGGCACTTCACTATACAAAAATTTACCCCTTTTTTATACGCTTCAAATAAAACTTGGGAAAAAATGCAAGAGTCAAAAGCACGAGCAACATCTAAAGCACAAAGGATAATATGGGATCTACTTCTTTCTGCATCAGCAAGAACATTCATTGAAGCAAAAAGGGCATGCTCCTGGCTAATACCTTTTAGGTAACCAAACTGATGGGGTGGGACATAACATTTAGAAACAATTTTCTCCAAAATAACTGACTCAAACAATTTAAAATAGTACAAGAAACTGTTATAGGTCGGAACGAATCACACGAAGTAAAATCCTTTTTGCCTTTTTTCGGGATAGGGGCTATTTGACCAACTGTAAATTGATAAGGAACAACTCCGTTTTCAATAGACATTTGAAAAAGTAGAGATAAATGATTAAAAAGAAGAGCACTTGCATAATAAAAATGTCTGGCAGTAATTCCATCAACTCCCGCGGAATTTCTTTTCTTTAGTTTTTGACAATAAAACGAGTCTTCAGACAAGCACTTAATTTTTTTTCAAATTTTGACTTAAGAGCAGGATCGGGAGAAGAAAACTCATGCTAATAATAATTTATCCACTCAGGCTCAGGAATATTATTTGCATTAATGTGTTCACAAGGGCGTTCAAATTTTTTCCAGAGCTTCGAAGGGTTCTCTGCAATTTTATGAGCGTTTTTCTGAATAAGATCAACCTTATGTTTTCTTAACACTTTAGCAAAAAAACGCTTAGAACGTAGCCGCAGACCATTTATAGTCCCAGACTTAGGCCTGCCGCAATCCCTCCAAATATTCAGCCAAATTTTAGAAGACTCGCACGCAGAAATAAGGGTAGGGTTTTTTGACCAGCCCTGAGCTTGAGAGCCTTTCCTAATACGCTTGCACGGGACAGCTGAAGCTTCAGCACACTTTAATGCATGGTTAATTTCAGCTAGATAGGTGGTAAGTCCGATGGCTATTTCTTTTTCACTAAGGCCAGAGCGCGTGCACAACAAATGAAAGGGCACCTTTATTTTATTTAATATTCTGTCACATTCAAAACGAACATCTCGCGGTTAACTTCTTTCCAGTCTTTTATATAAAACCACTTTTTATCCGGCTGTTTAGGGGCATGAAATGAAGCATTTATTTTCAACTTTATTGGAAGGTGATCTGAATAAAAGCCATCACAAATTACCTCGACAGTTTCACAGGGGAAAGATGCAATAAAATGATCAAGGTTAGAAGTCGCTGACAGGACACCAATAAACGTGAAAGTTTCTGTTTTGTCAGCAACTGAGTAGGAATGGGGGAGGGAATTCAGAAGGAGTTGGGTTCTTGGCGATGAACTGTCTGTTAAGTCACAATTAAAGTCTCCTGCAATCAAAACTCGAGCATTTGGACGCTTTGAAACTCCCTTCACAAAACTCGCTAGCTTTTTGCAAGCATTTATGAATTTATTCTCTGATTGCGAAGAGCAGTAATTAGTTGGCAGGTAAACGTTTATACAGATTAGGTCCGAAAATTCGGCAGCAATGAAGTGGTCATTCGACTCAAGGAGATTGACGGGAAATTGGGAAATAATAGCTAATCCGCCTGAAGGTCGGCCATGGCTCTTATTCATTTTCGCTGGGTGAAATAAGAGATAAGAATTCTGTGAAATGCTGAGTAAATTTTTACTTTCATGAGACAAAAAATGTTCTTGCAGAAAAATTATTTCATTTGTACTTAAAAGTTCAGAGAGGACTAGGCCTTTGTCAACCACTTTGCCATTGATATTCCATGATAAGAGACTTAAGGCTCGAGCCATTATACTGACTTAACTTTACGTAAAAGTCCTTGGGCGACTGGACATTTGAAGCTGTAACAGGGATGATCCTGTGATTTGCACAATGCACACTTCTTGGTCCTTTGACAAGGAGATATTTTGGAGCTTGAATGACCATGGTCACCGCAGACTGCGCAAATAGCTTCATTTTTGCAGCTACTGGATATATGTCCGTAAGCTTGACACTTGAAACATCTTACCGGGAGGGAGAAATACTCAGCCACTTTGATCCTCTCCTAATCTATGACTGGGGGATTTTTTACAGCATTCATAAGATCAACTTTGGTTTCAAATTTCAATCGAAACGAGCAGGTGTTGCCAATCTGTCTTGAACTGACACATTTAGGAGTCAGTGCGCAAAGTTCATCGTCATTTATATTGCTGGGAACAGATCGAGCAATACCGAGGTGAGAGGGGCTCCTGATTGTTGCAGAAAGAGATTTATCACCGTTCTGAAAGACCCCGACAAGAGTTTCTGCATCAGCCTTGCTAGCTGTAACAACTCGCCAATTATCTTTTCTGGGCTGAACTTCGACAATTTTAGAGCACTCTCTGCCACACATTGATATATATATATATATATATATATATATATATATATATATATATATATATATATATATATATATATATATATATATATATATATATATATCATGAAAAGAGAAATCACCAATGCTACAGCACAAACACAAAAAAAAAAAAAAAAAAAAAAAAAAAAAAAAAAAAAAAAAAAAAAACAGAAGGAGAAAAGGAAGACTGTTTTCCTAAATTAGTGATTAATATAGACCAGCACTTGAATGAGGCCTTAACCCTACTCATCCATACAATCACATAGGTCAAACAGCATAGCCACACACAATCAACCATAAAGAATAATCCATGGACAGGCAGTCATGTCGTCAATAAGTATAAGTCGTCATTTACCGAACAATAGAAAAAATAATATAGACAAATAATTCAGAGGCAACACCCAACATAAGGGCTCACCAGGAGAATACACTGGCCTATATAGGCAATGAATTTATAGGCAAAGTATTATAAAAAATAAAAATACCGTTGCTCTGATAAAAATTTGCTCTTAGATTATGGGAGCGGTGATTTTATTTTTATTTTAGATTGTTTTACAAAATAATAGCATGACACCATGGAAATTTCGTTGAAACATATTCAATAGAAGTTTTACTGTAAACTAAGATTGTTGAAACGAAATTATGAAGCTACTTGACTTAAAAAGTAGTGTTTTTACTTTCTTTTCCACGGGAAATGGGTCATTTCCATTACAAGCTCACCAAAATTACACTGAAATGTTAGCCATTGAATTTGCGAGTATTTTTTTTTGTGGCAATATAGTTTTTTTCGCCAACAAATGAACGATTCTTATGAAAAGTTTGCAAAATCGCTCTTGACTGATTCCAACTTTTGATACTAAAATTGTATGAAAGAAATACTCTTATTCAAGTGATTGAAAAAAGGTTGCAGAAAAAATTAATTTAGGGAATGAAATCATAGACAAAAATTATACGCAAAAATAACGAAAGACATAAAAAGTACTGTTACTCTGATAAGAATTTACTCTTAAATTAAGGGAGCGATGTTTCTATTTTTCTTAAAGATTGTATTGCAGAATAATTGTGTGACACCATGGAAATTTAATTAAAGTAGGTTCAATAGAAGTTATACTGTAAAATAAGATTGTTGAAATCAAATTATGAAACTATTTGACTTGAAAATTATAGTTTTTACTTTATTTTCGACAAGAAATGGGTCATTTCCACGACAAGTTCGCCAAAACTGCGCTGAAATATGAACCATTAAATTCGGGAAGCATTTTTTAGTATCTATAAAGTTTTTTCGCCAACAAATGAATTATTTTTATGAAAAGTTGTGCAAAAATCCCTCTTAATTGATTCCAATTTATACAATAAAATTGTGCAAAAGAAATACTCTCATTCAAACGATTAAAAAAAAAGATTACAAAAAAAAGAATTTAGGCAATGAAACTATAGACGAAAATTCAAAGCACAAATAACGAAAAATATTAAAATAAAGTTACTGTGGTAAAAATTTACTCTAATTATGGAAGCGATGTTTTTATTTTTCTTGTAGGTTGTGTTGCAAAATAATCGCATAACACTATGAAAATTTAATTGAAATAGGTTCAGTAGAAGTTTCGATGTAAACTAAGATTGTTGAAACCAAGTTATGAAACTATTCTACTTGAAAAGCACAGTTTAGTTTGTTTTTCACAAGAAATTCCGTAAGATTTTCGTAAGAGATTTCCGTAAAGGCTTCCGTAAATATAAAGGAGACAAAAATCGCTCTAAATAGAACCTTTTCCTTTAAGCTCCAAAGTTTTGAAAAGTAATAAAAGAACACTGAAAAAAAATTACTGGCTTACATGTATATTATTGAATAAGAAAATCGTTATTTTCGTTGTCTTTATAGACTTTACCACCAAAAAATTTAAATATGTGCATACAAAGTTCACAAAAGTAAATCTTACTTAGAACTGTTCAATATAAATCCAAGTTTTGAAACAAAGTAAAAAAATATGAAAAATATTGAAAATATGAAAAGTTCCTCACTTTTATTCAAAGATGTGCCACTCACTCAGGAAAACAAAATGTTTGTTTTTTTCAGTTTGTTTTTTTCTTTTTTTTTTGTTTCTTTTTTTCTTCACTCAGGAAAACAAAATCCTCATTACGGATTTGATTAAAAAAAATGGATCTAAATGGAATTGTAAAAAAAATAGCTTTTAACAGAGCTTCTCACTTTTAACTAAACTTTTTGCAAAGAAATTGTAGGTTATGCGAAAATACCATGTATTCCAGTCAATCAAAGAAATTTAGTTTTCATTTTCGTTACAGCATTTGTTAAAAAAAAAGGTTATATTCTTTACAAAAATAGGTTTAGTCTTTAACCAAATACTAGAAAACACCAAAACAAACTTTTCTCAGATTCAAATGTTTACCATTCGGTCAAGGAAGAGTATTATTTGTTCTTTTTGCATATTTTGTTGCAAACAACAGAGCTATTTCTGTTTGAAGTTAGAGGTAGCGTAATTTTAAAGTAAGTCATTTGGCTTGACATACTTGGGAGATTCAATAGCTACAAATGTAACAAAAATACCCTTCACATTATGTAATTTGCCCATTGTTTACATATAATATTTGTTATTGGGAAATACAGGTTTTTAAAGTAGTGTATGGAACAGTTTAGGGTATTAAGTTGGACCTTACAGTTAACTAGGAGGGGGATTATTAATCAAATAAAGATTAATTGAATAACTACTGCTACTGTTACTAATGCTGCTACCACAACTATTGAAATAACTGCGACTTTTTCTGTGGCTACTACTAAGGCTATGTGTATCAAGGCGGAGATTTCAGGGAATGCCAAGAAAATTAAACTAAATCAAAACAAGCTATGTGCATACAGGTTGTGAAAGGGGGACATCTGCAGTATCTTAGGGACGCTTGAGAAAATCAGTTCGAAACATCCAGACTAGAATGAAAGGGATTTCAACTGACTAAAAGGCAATATACAGGCAAAATTCTATTCTAGATTAGGTGCTGAGGTCTGTCAACGCTTGGGTCCTTACCACCCTTTGATTAGACTGTATTAATTGTATTGTTTGTGTTATTTTGTTTTTCTTTCCTTAATGTTATGTTTTAACTCCGCTTAAATTGTCAAAACAAGCGGGTAACAAATAAATTATTAATTACTATATGTCCATACGAAATCGAAACCGTTACTATTACTCCAACTACTAGTAAGAATTAGTATGTTAAAGTGAGATTGTCAGGCAGGATTGAGTTAAGAGAGAAACACATTATGTGCGTGAAAGATACCAAGAGGGTAAACCAGCAATAGCTTAAGAATGACTTAGTGTCAAATTAATACTTACTGGTGTGCTCTGGGGAATGTTGAACTGAAAAGGCATTATGTACGTGCTTTTACTATCAATTAAACTGTTACTAATGTTATGAATAGTACTACTGCTACTAATGCTAATACTAGTAGTACTCTCACTTTTACTATTATTACAACTAATAATACTACTTCTTCTGCTACTGTTACTACTGTTGTTGCCGCTATTACTGTTACTACTATTTTTTTTCAGTATTTAGAGATCCATAAACCTAAAAATTAATTAAAAGAGTTCTCTGGCACAGCTTTCAACCTTGTTTCCTAGGTACTGTATTTTTATTTATCTATTAAAATTATTAAGCACGCAATGATTCTGATGAAAAAGATAAATGGGAAATATACCGCTAAGGTTTTGTACTTTCAATGTCATAAAATGCTGATTATCTTTTTAACCAACCATCTTAATCAGTGGAATAACCAAGATTACTAAAAAGAACAAATGAATGTGGACTAACAGGGCAGCTTAAGATAAAATTCCTTTATTAGAGTCTGAATTATTTTGAATTCATTAAAGCTATTAAACATGAATTTTTTCGTATCTATTTTATCCAACTGTTCGTGGTAACGAACTCTTAAATGAGGACCGACCCGGCTCAATAGTAACTGAAACTCTAAGAATTGGATTTTTTTTTGCAGATTTCAAATATTTAAGATTATTAAATTATATAAGTTTAGTCTTACCTATAAAAGGTTACAAGCCTGAAAAAAACTACCATATTTAAAAAAGAGGAGAACACTATTAGAGGTCATAGAACCTTAGTGGAAATCACAGCATCAGATTTGGGGTATCAGAAAACCCTTATGTAGAGGTTTCAAGCTGTTATCTACAAAACTATGAATTTTGTGTATTTTACCTGAAGAAAGATCACAGATGTGTGTTTATCGGTTCTTTGTTTTTTTGGTTTAGTTGTCCCAAGGGTAATTGTACTGACCCAGCAGTCCCATAATATTGGGAGTGGTAATATTCAAATGGATATTAAAAGTTCCCGTTCCCCTTTAAGTGTGCGAGAAATTGAAGGAAAAACTAGACTCCCTTCCACGTTTTTTTTTTCTCAAAATCGTTCAATCAAATTCTTTAGACAGCCATTTTTTTCAGGAAAGTAAAAGACAGAATAACTATGACTTTGAAGATAATATAACCCTCCCCCCACAACCCCGTGGAAAGGTCTTTAAGTTACAACATTTTCCCACTTTTTACGCATATTATTTGTTATTGTGAAGCGTGGATATATTTTTGGATGAGGTGGGGGTGAATTTTTGCTGGTTGGATTGTTTGCGGGGATAATTTGCCATGGGAAGCGTGCCATGGGGGAATTTTTCAGGAGAAATTTTACACCGGAGAAATTTACCCAAATTGCTGCAGGAAATTCTTCTGATGTATTGCTTTCTCTTTGCCGACTCAATTTTACCCGAAAAGATGTTAAGGATACTTTCCCGGGGGAGTTTTACCAAGATTAAATTGTCTTGAGAAAAAACCCGTGGGAAGGAGGGATTTTTCCATGAAGGTGAAGTCAGGTTTCCTTGCATTATTTAAAAACGATTAGAAGTTAAATTAAAAGAACAAGTTTATTAAACTAAAATTAAGGAGCAACATTAAGTTTAAGACGAACAAAAATTGTGACGTATAAAAGGGGGATTGCTGCTCCCCAGTTTCTCGCTCTTTACGCTCAAATTGGAATTTTGTTCCAATTCTTTAAGAACTACTTCTGGAACACTGTATTTGCTTAATTAGAACAACAAGAAGCTTTTTTAAGTTTTAAAAATGCTTTAGCATGAAGAGCGAGTCGTTGAGAAGGAGTGACTCCCCCCTAATATAAGTAATAATTTATGTTCGTCTAAGTTTTAATGTTGCTCCTTACTTTCAGTTGAAGAATTTTTTTTACATTTTATTTTCGGTAATTGTAAGTTAAGTTCCGATCTTTGAATTTGAAAGGGGCGTCATCCCAATGCTTATTGTGTGCTAGCACTACCCTTTAGTAGTATTAGCAGCAGTATTAGTAGCAGTAGGCATATACCCCCATTTGATTTTATCAATATCTTCTTAACAGGCCCTAAATGTTTCAATTTAATTTCTCCGTCGTTAGTTTAAGTAGTTTTCAGAAAATTGATCATATGTTCTTTTGACAACCAATATTAGCGCGTGTGTTTTTACTTTGTTCCCCTTAACATTTCCTGAAACATTCATATTAATACCCTTAGCTTCAGTAGTAACAACAGTAGTAGTAGTAGCAATTCCATTTAATTCATATAATTACAAAACAATGTAAAACATAACATTGATCCAAGAGGCTGGACTAAAAATCACATAAAATATAAGCAAGAGAAATACTGAGAGTGAAATTAAAGTACAAAGGGTAACATAGAAGAAATCACTTAAGAACTACATCTTTATAACCTTGAAACTTTTTTACATATTTAAAAGAAAATAATGCTATTTTTTAAATACGTATAGCACCTATTTAATAATAGTATAATAATTCGGAAAAAAAATGTTTTATCTTTTTATTCCAGACAGGATCCTAAAATATGACAGCCAATATGCCTTGTGTAAAGTTCTATATATTACCAAATGTGTGGTGTATTGGAGGAATTTCTAATATTTCTTTTGGAGACTATATTTCTGACCAAGGGTAGAGGTGTGAGGCGAATTTTTTTTTCTTGTATATTCTTTTTAGGTACAAATGTTAATTTTCAGTTTATTTACGTTGGAAAGATCCATCACAGATGTGTAGATATTTCATATCCGTTTCAGGATTTCATTGAAACATATAAACAAGGCTTTTGAAAAACTGAAGCATAAATCAGAGGAAGCGGGTCAGACAATTCTCGAATCAATGCTGGATCGTGGTGTAAGCATTAAGGAAGCAACTATAATGGCAATGGATCTTCTCATGGCTGGTATAGAAACAGTAAGTTTGAGTGACTATAGAGCTATCATAATGGTAATGGGTGATCCAATGGACGTCATAAATACTCTACGTTTAATTAACTATGAAACGGTAAGAACAGTATATCATTATAATCATAACAGATATTCCAACGGCTGGTATGGATTTAGTAAGTTTTTAGGGCGCTTGGTATTTACCAAGTAAAAAAAAACGATCGCAAATTCTGTCGGCCTGTCTGTTCCGGTTTTGCTAGTTTGTGCTCATCCAGATAAGCTATGACGATGAAATTTGTCAGGCGTATCAGGGACCAGAGCAGATTAAATTAGAATTAGTCATTTTATCGATTGAACCATCTGAAGGGGAGTAGAGGGGACGGTTAATTCGAAAAAATTAGAAAAAGTGAAGTATTCTTAGCTTACGAATGGGTTATCGGATCTTAGTGAAATTTGATATTTAGAAGGATATCGTGTCTCACAGCTTTTATTTTAGATCCCGACCACATCTGGTGACATTGGGGGGAGTTGGAGGAGAAAACCTAAAATCTTGCGCTTAAATCTCCGCTTAGAGTGGAGGGATCGAGACGGAACTCGGTGGGAAAAATAGTATTTTATAGTATTTTTATAGTATTATAGTATTTTATATGTGTCAGATTTTTGTATTTGTAAATCGAGATCAAATTTACTCCCTAGACAACATCAATAGACTCTGCTGCTGAAGAATTTACCTTATCGAATACTAAAAGATAGCCTTAGTTTAGTTATCGTCCTAGCCATCTTTTAGAGGAATTCATTACATAGAAAAATCTGGCCGAAATTCGTTCACAGTAAAAAGTGAAACTAATGCATATATCTTGGCTACCATAATTAGAGGGGCTGGATGAACGCGAGTACCGTGAATATAACAAGCCTCTATTTAAAAATAAGAATGGTGTTTTCTTAATTATTAGTTGGAACGAGGGGTTTATATTTTTGTTTTGATTTGTAATTACGCTGTGTGTTTTATTAACTATGAAACTTTAATAATGGGAAACTATTCTCTAATAACTTTTAAAAACAGTTAGTTATGTTAGCCATGGGATTTTTATAATAATCTCTGAAACCAATCCTGAATCTCTAATTCTTAAACCAATCTCTCTAACAGGTCAAATATTATACAGGCAAAAACAGAGTTTTGACAAAGCCATAGCTAAAAATTATTTGTGCTCCAACTTCTTAAGTTTTCCAGAACTATTAGATTCATTTTGGACTGTACCGCAACCCTGCTTGTTTACTAAGATATATGGTTACTCACGAAATCATAGATTTACTATTTATACTATATTTTACTATATTTACTATATTATTATTATATGATTGAACTTAGCTGCTAAGACTAATCTTAAGCATAGAAAAATTTTACGCTCTACAGATTATCTAATTAAGGATAATTGGATATCCTTAATCCTCGGATAGCTGGATATCCTTAATCCTGGGATTCTATTAAGGATAATTGGATATCTTTAATCCAATAAGCAAATGTGCTTATTGTCTAGCAAATTTGACTAAGGATTGGAGTTTGTTTTGTTTTTCTAGATCTATTATTAATACAGAGAAACTGTTGTTCTAGTCTTGTGATCATTAAGTCTTGTGACTTATGATCTTGTGACGTATTATTATTTTCTAAGTCTTGTGACTTATTATTATTTTCTAGTCTTGTGATCATTAAGTCTTGTGACTTATGATCTTGTGACTTATTATTATTTTCTAAGTCTTGTGACTTATTATTATTTTCTAGTCTTGTGATCATTAAGTCTTGTGACTTATGATCTTGTGACTTATTATTATTTTCTAAGTCTTGTGACTTATTATTATTTTCTAGTCTTGTGATCATTAAGTCTTGTGACTTATGATCTTGTGACTTATTATTATTTTCTAAGTCTTGTGACTTATTATTATTTTCTAGTCTTGTGATCATTAAGTCTTGTGACTTATGATCTTGTGACTTATTATTATTTTCTAAGTCTTGTGACTTATTATTATTTTCTAGTCTTGTGATCATTGTGATCATTATAATGCCTTAATATTTACTTATGACATAGTGCCTTAATTTAAGCCAAATGAAGTTAGGAGTAAGTATAATTATTAACTAAATTATCAAAAAAAAAAGATGCCCCTAATCTTTGATTGAAAATGAAGTTAAACATAACGAAATATTTTATATATAGAGGGCAGTCCCCTCCTTAGTGTCTCACTCTTTACGTTAAGATTCAACAGCCCTTCTTAAAACTTTTCATTCCAATTCTAAGCCTTTTGTTTTTGAGTCTCCGTTGTCAAGGATATGGGATAAAAAGGTAATATTTTGCATAAAGAGTGAGGCATTAAGACGGCATTTTCTCGTCTATAAAATGATTTCGGGACGTTTCAGATTTTAGCTGAACTTCTTACTTTCAATAATATGAAAAATACTTCGTTTTCTTAAAAAGTTAAAGAGGCTGCGTTCCCAAAGTCGAACCTTAAAACGTACAGGAATTAGGAGAGGCAGTTCAATCACTCTTTATTGCATTTTCAATCACTCTTAAATTCATGCTCAGGGCTGACGGAAATAGGATGTGGTTTATTAGTGCCCTTAATCCACAATCTCTTGGTGTAAAATTGTGAAAATTAATTATTGTAAATTGCTTTATAGATCTTCGCTTTTTAGCTTGTCTGCTTGAAAGTTAAAAATAATTTTTGACAATGATATGCAATTTACAGAAAAAACGAAAAATGACTGGGGGTTGCTAGTTTACTTAATATATACTTATATTTATTCCTAAAAGCTATAATAATTTTTATTTATTTTAAGTAAAAAAGTGAAAACATTTAAAATAAATTTTGTTTTCAGTAAACTTCAAATAATTTTTTAGTCTTTAGAAGGCAGGGAAGATTAAGGTTTATCAGCCCTTGATCATGCAAATTTTTGCTGGTTTAGATTTTTGACTCGGCCAATTGTAATTTCTGCTCGTTTCCAGTTTGATTTATATATTGATAGTAATTTGTGGTAGTTCTATCCGCGGAAGATTACTTGACATTATTTCTGCTTAATTTTAGCTTAAGGGAGAGCTAGAAGTGGATCAAACCCAAATCATCTGAAAAGCTGCTAGTCCTAGAATCCAAATGGAAAACAACAGGTAATCGCAATATATACTTGAATAAAATTCAGTTTTTTCATTCCAATAGTTTTTTCCCAATTCTGTAAGACAACTAATTAATGTAAAGATAAGTGATGATTTTAATAGTTCCCTCTCCTTAAGTAGCACTTTTCCCTCTCCTTAGGATGAAATATATTTTCTATTAACTTGTCAGGACTTATACCCACGTGAGTACTAAAATTATACATCAAGACTTAGTGAGAAAAATTGATTGCCATTGAAGCGTTTTATGATTCACTTCAGGATTACCATGAATTTTCTAAAGACATTTGGGAAAAGGTAGGGCTTAAAACAGGGATAGTATTTTAAAATTTACCTGAGAAGTGATGTATTGACGCTGTTGACTATAGTGTGTAAAAACAGGGATCAAATGTATGACGAATTTTGGTTGGAGCTTGGATACTATTTTCCAACTCCCATCTGGTGATGGATTTAATTCTTTAGATGCGTAAAGAGAAAGTAGGGTTGATTATCATCAAGGATCGACAGTAAGATATAGAGAGGACCAAGAGGGGAGGGTATGTTTTCTACGTGGATCGAATCCTGGAAACTGACCCAACTGAACAACGCACCGGTGAAAAGTCAGACGCAGCTTTTCTTGATATGAACTTCTTTTATTCCTTGGCAATTTCTCATCGCTCTTTTCCCTGTGAGAATTACCAGTGACTTAACAATCTTTGTGATCCAAATTTCCCCAACATTGTCGCAGTTGAGGAGAATGGGCTAAAAACATGGTTTTTCAAAGTTGACTGTGAAATTGTTCTGAAACTTAATGAATCCGTAGAATATTTTGTTTTCCCGTGCACAACCTTACCAGCGTCTAAGGACTCCCTTAGTCCATATATATTGTTTTTGGTAGAGGAGAGGGTAAGCAGTGAAAACCTTCAAAAAAAAAATGCCGACCTTCATCTAAAATACAATATTGCTATAAACCATCTACTTTTGGGTTGGATGTTTGCCAGCGGTTTCAAGGTTACAAAGATTCATAAGGCCCAACAATTCGACCAAAAGTCCTATATGAAGATGCCTATTGACACCTTTTCCAGAAAAAATTCCTAAGCCAAAACGAAGGTTTATAAATAAATCTTTAAATTCGTTTCAAATTCAAAATAACATGTGGGAGAGATTGCGCAACACAAGTCGTTGTGATGTCGTAACCGAGCCAGAAGAGTGAGCTCCAATCATTACTGATGAGAACTTTAAATCGTTTAAATCATAGACTCGCACTTGGTCCTTTTGCATAGAAAAAAGAATTGTAGTTTTACATAAAAACATTGCTGCTGGCAGTGGATTTTTTAAAATGTGGAATTTTTGGATTTTTTTAAAGTGTGTGTAGGCTTCAATGGCTGAAATAGGGACAAGTCCGAGCGCATTATGGAGAGACTAATTCACTCTTACTAAAAGTTAAGACTTTTAGTAAGAATCTTTTAAATGATTAGGAAAATTATAACCACATTAGCTCTCGAGTAGACTCTACCAATCAGGTTGATTCCATATACCCGGAGCTAGTGAAGCGTCAGGCCCCAAATTAACTTTTATTTTAAAAATCCGAGACGGAAGAAACATTCCTTCATAATGAAGAAATCAAAAAAAAATTGCTAGGAAGTGCCTACATACTATGTGAAGGAAAATTTTGATATGATTGTCTAAAGAAACTGTATAGAAAAATGGTCTAGTCCCTTGTCGTGACATTTCGGTTATTAAAATTAAAAGACTATACGGCTAGAATAGAGAAAACGTCATTTCAGCCATATCAGACAAAGTCTATGAGTGTGCAGAGAGTGTAAGGATATTACCCCATTTTTATTACCTTACCTAGGACTTGGATAAATGTGTACAATACAAACACTATCTCGGTCTGGAGAAAATTCAATAATAGACAGGAAGGGAGCCCCCTTTTCCCGCTACGGACGTGTTTTGCCTTTCAACAGATTGCAATAGTTTTTTTCAGAACACATTTTCTTTTTGAAGTCAAAGATAGGTGGAGGAAAAAAAGTTCTATTCTCTTCCAAAATGTATGCATAGAAGAGAAAAATAAAAGTAACACTTCAAGTTTAGAATTATGCCAAAGAAGAGAAGAAACTTACAATTTTGTTATAAATTTTTCGATAGAAGAGAAAAAAGATCAACTTCAGTCTGAAATTTCCCAAAACAGAAAAAAAAATTACATTTATAGTCTGAATTTTACCAAAGATGAGAAAAAATTTCAAGTTCTCTTCTAAATTTTCCCTCAAATAAGAAAGAATTATATATCTGTTCAAAATTTTACCGAAGAAGAGAAAAAGTTCAACTTCTATGCTGAATTCTGGTTCCAGATACTAGTTCCAATATCAAAAACATTTGATATGCACTGACCGGGTACCCATTACCCATGAAATTAATACCCAGTCATGTTTTTCTCGTTAATTAATCTACCAGAATTCTGATACTTTATAAGGTGACATCACTGAAAAAAATTGTTTAGACGCGTTTCTACTGCTGCCATCAATTCATTTACATACAGGGTGACCCAAAAAGATTCGTACCCATATTTTATTTGATAAAAAATCCATTTTTTAACAAATATCCTTTCTGTTGCAGGACATAAAAGGTGAACCTTTGGATGATCGTTTGCAGCTATAGTTGCCCCAAACATGTCTTGGACCAATCAGCAGAAGATATTCTCCCTGGAGACCTATTTTGTGACAAAAATTATGCCAGAGTGTACAAATTCAGTTTCGAAAACTCAATTGTTTCAATCAAGTTTCAATTGTCAATCGAAAAATCAAGTTTCAATTGTCGCAACTTATTTTGCGACCTATTTTGGACGAAATTTTCCAAAATAGTTGTGGACTTATGTTCTAAAGCCACAGGGGGAACTTATTCAGGCTGGAAAAAGAGGAGAATATTGCTGCAGTGAGGGACTCAGTAGGATGCAACCCTAGGAAATCAGTGCATAGACGCAGCCAAGAACTCGGAATGACAAAGGAGTGCAAGGATATGCAAGGAATGCAAGGACAGAAAAAAAATTGCTGCAGTAAGGGACTCAGTAGGAAGCAGCCCTAGAAAATCAGTATGTAGACACAACCAAGAACTCGGAATGACAAGGGAGTCACTGTGGCGTGTTCTCACGTTTAATTGGACAGTGTAGTCCCTCACTACAGCAATGTTTTCTTCTTTCCTTGCACTCTCTTTCCTGCCTGAATAAGTTCCCCCTGTGGCTTTAGAAATAAGTCAACTACCGTCCCATGCTCACTGAATTTCGTAACACAAGTAACAATCGTGAATTTGGTGGAAAGTTGCGATAATGGAAGTTTTCGAAACTGAATTTGTACACTCTGGTATGATTTTGTCGCAAAATAAATCTCCAGGGAGAACATCTCCTGCTGATTGGTCCAAGATATTTTTTGGGTAACTATAGCTGCAAACGATCATCCAAAGGTTCACCTTTCATGTCCTGCAACAAAAAGGGTATTTGTTAAAAAATGGATTTTTTATCGAATAAAATATGGGTACGAATCTTTTTGGGTCACCCTATCGATGGTAATATTCTGTTCTTACTATATTAAGTGCTTTTATCTACTCCATTAAAGTTGCAGATAGCATAAAAAGAGATTTTTAACTCAGAGGTCATATTAGAGTAGCTGCTTTCAAGCTAATTTAATTTGAAATCAGCCGGCTTGCCAAGCTTATATCAATACCAATCAAACCTGTTTGATATCAAAAAGAGCACCCGAAATCCTGATTCAGAGTAGAAGTCAAATTTTTTCTCTTCTTAGGTAAAATTTAGAATAGAAATACAATTTTTTCAGTTCTGGGTAAAAATTCAGGGCAGGAGTACAACTTATTAGTTTCTATGGCAAAATTCGAAATAGAACAAACAAAATACTAAAAATACACTGGAATATAAAAACTAACAATTAGAACTCGGACTTGCGTATACTGAACAAATATTGACAAATAAATTCCTGATGAGTTGGGAAACGAAGGACGCTCCCTATTGTCTACTACTGAATTATCTCCAGACTGAGAGGATGTCTGGGTTATACACAATCTTCGCAGTTTGAAGTAAGGTAATGTCCATGGGGCAGCACCTTCATATTCCCTGCACGCACATAGACTTCGTCCGATATGGCTGACATGGCATTTTAATTTATTCCAACTGTTTAGTTCAAATTTTTAAAGAACGAATCACTATGGCGTCTGACCATGGCCTCTGACCGTTTTCTTCCCAGTTTCTGCAAACTCTTATGTCGAAAATCTTCTTAACAAAGTAAGTAGGTATCCCTTGCAGACTGTTTTGATTTCCTAGTTGTGAGTTTGCCCTTAGTATATCTTCAGACCTTCAAGCATACCGTGGAAAGTCAACTTGTTCCCCATCTCTCGTTTCATTCATTTCATGTGTTCCTTTGGGGCCTGTTGCTTCACTAACTGCGGGTAAATGGACTCGTCCCAATTGGTAAAAGTACATTCGAGAGCTAATGTGTTAACCATTATCCAAATAATCTAACAGATTCTCTGTCTTAACTTTTAACAGGTGTGAATCAGTGTTTTCATAATACGCTTGAACTTGTCCCTCTCTTGAGCCTTTGAAACTTAAACACTTTTTAACGAAATATCAACATGTGTTTTTTTTTCTATATTGGCACTATAATCGGCAATGATTTTGTTTAAACCTACGGTACATTTCGTAATTATTGAAAAGTACGGTATTCGATTTTTGGATTGTGAACAATGTAAAGTTTAAATAGCAATGATTCAAGCACATTCTTTTGGGTCAGTGAAAACCTTACAGCAACAGAAGTGTCAGTGTCAATAAACGGCTTAATATTTTTTGTCAAATTGGAAAGCCTTATTAAACTCTTGATCTTGAAACTCTTGGCTAGCATCCATTTCAAAAGAACGTTGTCAGTAACAATATTCTATTTCGGATGAATGTCAGCAATTAATGTTTGTTTTGAAGGTATCCAATGCATACATCCATCCCCCTAGAAAAAAAAGTCATATGGATTACGTGAGTACTTACACACTCATCTGCTTATGCAATAAAAAACCAAATTCTTTACCGAGTCATGAAGTTCAAAGTTATTTGGCCATCAAATTCAAAAAGCCATCCTTATGGCCAATTCTATTCGTCACTTGCCATATCAAGGAAATTTGGATCACATGAGTAGTTATGCCACTTACTATCTCCATTCGGCAAAGAGTAGTGAGACATTGCCAACTGATGAAGGGAATTTTGTATCCAGAAAAATTGTGTCCGACATTTCACTGGAACGTTGTCCAGTCGGGTCAGTTTCAAAAAGAAGATCTCCGTAGAAAAAAAAACCTTCCTCTTATGGACCTATCTACGAATTACACAAAAAAAACTGGTTTTTTTAACTGAAAGTAAGGAGCGACATTAAAACATAAAACGAACAGAAATTACTCCGTATATGAATTGGGTTGTCCCCTCCGCAATCCCTCGCTCTTTACGCTAAAGCTTTTAATTGCTTTAAAAAGTAGAATTGTGGCAAAGAGTCAAACTTTAGCGTAAAGAGCGAGGGATTGCGGAGGGGACAACCCATTTCATATACGGAGTAATTTCTGTTCGTTTTATGTTTTAATGTCGCTCCTTACTTTCAGTTAAACAACTAGTTTTTTTATGTAATTTCTGAACGTTTTTGAATTAATACATGTTTGATTTTGGCTCTCCACACATAAATTATTAAAATGTAATTTGCATATTAATTTCTTTTTTGGCTAAATGGCTTTCTCTTAGTTTTGATCAGACGATTTTGAGAAATAAGAGATGGGGAAGGAGGCCTAGTTGCCATGCAATTTTTCGGTTACATAAAAAGGCAACTATAAATTTTAATTTTTAACGAATTTTTTTATTAGTAAAAAATATACGTAACTTAAGAATTAACTTACGTAACAAACTTTTATATTCTTTAATTTTTATTATGTATATGAGGGGGTTTTGTGCCCTCGTTATACCTCGTTCTTCACACTAAATCGTAAGTTTTGTCCCAATTCTTTAAGAATGACCCCTGAATCAGAAAGGCCGTAGAATAAATAGTTGAAATTACTAAAAATGCTATAGCATAAAGAGCGAGCTATTTATCTCCTCCTAAATACCTCGCTCTTTATGCTAAAGTTTTTTAGAACCCCTCATATGCGTAATAATCCCTGTTCGTTTTAAGTTTCAATGCTACTCCTTACTTTCAATTGAAAAAACCTTTTCGTTTTTCATGTTTTTATAGTAATATTAGAACGTCCTGCGCCCTTTTAATTGAGTTTCTCTTCCCCCATGACACATTCCTCCAAGGAAAGATCCTCCCACATAGCCTCCTCCCCTTAACCCCACCCCCAAACCAAAAAATCCCCCTGAAAACGTCTGCACGCTTCCCAATAATCACTGTTCGTTTTAAGTTTCAATGCTACTCTTTTCTTTCAATTGAAAAACTTTTCCATGTTTATTTTTTCATAGTTTTTATTTTATAGTAATTTTAGAAAATCCTGCGCCCTTTTCATTGAATTTCTCTTCCCCCATGACATATTTCTCCAAGGAAAGATCCTCCCACATAGCCCCCTCCCCTCAACCCCACCCCCAAAACCAAAAAAAAATCTTCTGAAAACTACTGTACACTTCCCAATAACCATTATTATAAGTAAACACTAGGTCGAAGTTTTTAACTTGTAGCCCCTCCCCCAGGGACTGTGGTCATTCCCAAAGAAATAGTTGTGATGGTTTTTGACAATACGGAACAAAATGGCTATCTCACAATTTTGATCTGTTGACTTTGAATAAAAAATGAGCGTGGCAGGGGGCCTAGCTGCCCTCCAATTTTTTTGGTCACTTAAAAAGGGCATTAGAACTTTTCCTTTCTGTTAGAATGAGCCCTCTTGCGACATTCTAGGACCACTTGGTCTATACGATGACCCCTGGGAAAAAAAACAACAAATAAACACGCACACGTGATTTGTCTTCTGGCAAAATATACGAAATTCCACATTTTTGTAGATAGGAGCTTGAAAATTTTGCTATAGGGTTCTCTGATACGCCAAATGCGATGGTGTGATTTTCGTCAAGATTCTATGACTTTTAAGGGGTGTTTTCCCCTATTTTCTAAAATAAGGCAAATTTTTTCATGCTCGTAACTTTTGATGACAAAGACTAAATTTGATGAAACTTATATATTTAAAATCAGCATGAAAATCTGATACTTTTGATGTATGTTTTAGAATCAAAATTCTGTTTTTTAGAGTTTCGTTTACTATTGAGCCGGGTCGCTCCTTACTACAGTTCGTTACCACGAACTGTTTGATAACTGCTTGTCGAAATCTTTAATTAAACTTATTTTCTCTTTGCTGATTTTAAGAATTAAATCCATCAGCAGACGGGGAATTGAAAAATAATGCCGCCAATGCAACCCAAATTCTTCATAGATTTATCAGTGTTTTTACTTACAATATCCAGCAGCGTCAATACAGTACTTGCATAGTATATTTTACAGTAATCTTCCGAATTTTTACACCAATTCTTAGCCAAAATTCTTCTTAGAAATTCCTAGTCAGTAGTGGTGCATTGACGATCTTGGAGTGAATTACAAAACGCTTCAATTGCCGACAATTATCCCTCACGAAGCCTTGAGGTAGATCTGTAGTACTCATACGATTATTTTCACTTACATGTTAATAAATCAAACACTCTTTATCTAGAAAGTTTTGTTTAAGACGGAGGGAACTATTAAAACCATTATTTTTCCATACATTAGTAAAAAGACCTGGGGAAAACCTATAAGAATCTAGAAATAGATCTTATTCTAGCACGTAAAGACAAGCTGCTTCTCATATGATTTAGGTATGATAATGCGAGAAAAAATATGCCAGTGTGCCATCTACAATTTCACCTCTGCAAACGTGCCAACACTGGTCATATGAATTTCAAATCCTGTTTTATTTAACCAATCACTGGGAAAACCATAAGTCCTACGACTATCTCAGTTCTACGACTATCTACCTTAGTTTTTCTGCCCTAAGAATGACACATAGATAATAAATAAACATATTTATTAGCAAATGAACTGACATCATTTTTATACAGTCCTAATAAAGGCTTGTGCCAAATTTGCCTCTCAGTTAATCTGACTATCTGTCTAGGCTTTCTCTATAAATAGCTATGGCTTGATGCTCACAACTGCTTGATTTTAATTCAAAATTATCTGTGACTACGTACTTTGTTCTTACTGCCCTAAGAATGACGCATGGATGGATGATAAATAAAATTATCTATTAACAAATGAACTGACATCATTTTCGTACAATCCTAATAAGAGCTTATGCCCGATTTGCCTCTGACTCAATCATACGATCGATCATGGCTTTTTTTACAATTAGCCAGGACAGATAATCCGATTGAGTGACAGGCAAATCTGGCATAAGCAAATCCTACAGAGTTAGTAGTAGTTGGAATTCCGCATGTAAACCATAAGTAAGTACTGTTGCTATGTTTCAAATTACAAGATTTATGGGCTAATCCACTATGATTACTCCCCCGATAAAATTGAATCACTAAAATCATTACCATTGCAGACATGTACTTCCGACCTACCCTTAACAAAATTCCCCTTACACAAACAACACTCCCATTCATAATTACAAACTGATCCTCTCGTGATGGGGTCATGGGATAGGTTGTAATATGCTGCCCTGAAGCTGACTTATTAGCAGCTTTAACAAGTGCACTAATGGCTGCACCCACACAATCTCCCCCGATATCTCGAAAGCCTCTATTACTTGCATGGCATTTCTTTTGTCTCTCTTCGCATGTGCAAAAGAGACTGCAATGGCTTCAGGTTCTTTAAAAATATTTATATTCGATTAATCGTATATGTTTGTAGTTTAGCTTCGGTTTTGAATGCCAACTTGCCACTCCCTAGGAGTGGATTACTGAAAACTTTTGAATTGGAAGATGGCAATGTCATCGCTTATCGTTTCCACGGGCTGATACCCATGATGCTCACAGTGTCTCAAATGGTGCTTTAATTTCAATTCCTTGTTAAATGTAGAAACATACATTGGCAAATAGTGGCATGTTCCCCTCACAATGTTTTTACCCTCACATAAAACCTAACTAAGTACTGCAATATAAAAAAAAATGCCGAATTGAATATGACTCAGTAGCATGCTCTTGCAGCAGCTATATCCAGAGCTCTAATAGATGGGGCTCTCAGTGGATATATTACCCCCTTTTTATTTTTACGTTGTCCTCGTCAAATTTCATATCATACAATAAGACAGTAGCACCAATCTTTAGATGCTCATTAGCCCACTTAAATATATATATATTTCTAATAGCTATTGGTTATTGCCCATTAAAAGAGTTAAAATCTATTCTAGAAAACTCTACGCATTTCATAGGTCCAAAAGACGCCAAGTCATCTAAATATGCATTACTCGGATCATCTCTAAGGGGCTTATTGGCTGCAATAAGGAATGCGTGTTTGATGCACTGGAACCTGGTGATGAAATAAATTTGTTGTAAACCTATCTAAGCCTTTAAATCTTAATTACTACTACTACTAATAACTCACTGCAGCACCAAGCCGCCTGAGGCCAACACAGCTACGCACGCTCCTCCTCCAACCTAATCTATTTAAAGCCTCCCTCTTTACACCCTCCCAGGAAGTTCCCATTTCCTTTAAATCCTTATTTATGACATCCTCCCAACCCAGACAAGGACGACCTGCTTTCCGTGTAGCCCCAGACGGTTGGCCAAAAAGGACAATCTTCGGTAATCTGTCATCCTTCATCCGTAGAACGTGGCCTAGCCATCTCAACCTTTCTTTCATTATAGCCCCAGAAAGCGGGATTGAACCACACTTTTCGTACAACCTACTGTTTGAAATACGGTCAGTCAGCCGGGTACCCAGAACAATCCGTAGGCAATTTCTCTGGAAAACATCTAGTAAATTTTCATCTGCTTTTCGGAGTGTCCATGCTTCAGAGCCATATTTGACCACTGTCATCACTGTAGCTTCCAATATTCTAATCTTGGTTTGTAGGCTTATCTTTCTATTCTTCCAAACTTTTTTTAACTGTGAAAAAACACCCTGAGCTTTAGCTATTCTACTTTTAACATCTTCACTGCTCCCACCATCTTTACTAATAATACTACCAAGGTAACTGAACCTCCCAACCTGATCAATCTTTTCGTTACCTAAGGTCACCTGTTCATCTTCACTTATTCCTAACCTTAGTGACTTAGTCTTCTTAACATTAATTTTCAAGCCTATTTTAGCACCCTGAACTCGTAAAACCTCTAAAAATTCATTCATTTTGCTCACACTTTCATCTAATATGCTTAAATCATCAGCATAATCTAAGTCCAGGAGCGTTCTTCCTCCCCATTTGATTCCATGGTCTCCAATTGCCTTTCCTGTGCTCCTTAAGACGAAGTCCATCAAAATGATCCATATAAAGGGGGATAGAACACAACCCTGCTTAACTCCGGATTTAATACAAAACCAGTTGCTAACCTCATTTCCTACCTTAACCGCAGCAGTATTATTCTCGTACATAGCGCAAATCACTTTAATGTATTTTTCTGGTATACCATATAACGATAAGACCTTTGTTAACGCTGTTCTATCAACAGAATCGAAAGCTTGCTCATAATCGATAAAACTAAGGACCAAAGGTGTTTGACAACGAAGGGACTTCTCAATTATTAACCTAAGAGTGAAAACATGGTCGACACATCCTCTACCTTTTCTAAAACCGCATTGTTCTTCCCTTAAAACTTTGTCTACAGCATGTCTCAGTCTAAAAAGTATCATATTACTCAGTAATTTGCTACCTACAGAGACCAGACTAATGCCTCGATAATTCCGACATTCACTCTTGTCACCTTTCTTATACAGTGGTTTAATTAAGGTTTTCCTAAAATCATTGGGTACTTCCCCTTTTTCAAAAATCATGTTCATAATCTTCAGTAGCTTATTCCTAACCTCAGAGCCACCATATTTAAGGAACTCATTAATCATACTATCAGCACCTGGGGCCTTATTATTTTTTAATCCTTCTAGTACTGTCGCTAATTCTTCCTCACTAAACAAATCTTAATTATATTTTCACTAAATGATAAAATATTTTATATTTTAAATAATTAGCCTTGTCTCCCACCTCTTAAAAAAAAAAAAAATCTTTTTAAGTTTATTTCCATCAACGTCAAAATCTTTCATAAATACTACAACTGAGCCACTTCTCTCTTTAGTACACCTCGACTTACTATTCATTGAAATAAAAAAGAATTGTACGATATAAGCTTTAATATTAGCCCCACTACCCCTTTCCTGAATTAGGGGCTCAAGTGCTGGTCACTTAGGATTGCACTATTTCCATAGGATCCACAAATACTACTCGTTATAAGTGATTTGAATGAGTCTCCAAACTATTCTTTAAAACATATACAATGCGCAAGGCAGAATCTGAAAAAGAAAATTCGAGAAATAAAGATGGCATTAAGGAATTTTAATATCCTGCATTACATTTTTCAACTCCCACCTTCTCCTTGTTCACTTCATGGTAACTGTGAGTGTTCAGAGGGTCTACTACCAACCTCTCGAGCTGGCTGGGAAACATGCTACAATCAACCCGTTCATAGTCCTGGTCAAGCCTGAGAATACTCACAACCGTGTCTAAATCCACATGGGAAAGAGTTATGGCATCAGCAATCACCGATCCCAGTCAATCATCAAATAACTTATTAACCCAATCATGGTAGTCATAATATAGGGCTGGTTTATAGTTTTATATTATGGATTCAATTTCCTTGTAAAAGTCAGCTTCCTCCTCAACCGTTGACATTTCGGCAAGAAGCTTGAGCAAATGTTATTGTCAGTTTGAAACATATATGATGTTAATCTGAAAAGAATTCATTATTTGTAATGTTGGAAAAGTTATAACTCATATGGAAAACTTCTTTTCATATTAAAAAGGATAACACTCCCAACAACTCTGTTATTTCTTCCTTTGAAGTGGTAAACTTTTGTTAAGTTGTAAAAGCCAATTAACCGTTGGTGCTCCCCGTTCTCTCTGAAAAACATCGAGAGAAAATCTTTATTTTGAATCTCAATAAGTACGATTTTACTTACGAAAGGGTGCTATTAATCTCGTCCATTTGTAGTGCTGGCAGTGAATGACTATTCTACAAGGACTGCGTGTTGAAACCCTGCCAAAGGTGTCACATTTGCACCTTGATTGATTGCATCGCAAGTTATCGCTTTCGTAGTGAGATGAACCCCTTCTGGCTTTCGTGAAACACGATAAAAATGCTTTAATTCTCCAAAAAATAACCCTTAAAAATCAATTTCAACATAAATTTTGTTCCTTTTAGTGTTGACTCCAGTAATTCTTCGAGTTTTTCATATAATTGACCCTTAACAATCATACTTTCAACATGTTTGTGTTCCCCTGAAATTTGACTCTAATAGTTCCCCGTTTGAATGTAATAACTACCATAATTGCTCCTCATCCTTTATTAACAAGCCCATACAAATACAAAGAGAATATATTAATAACATGATATTAAGGGAGTGGATATCAGCAAATGACGTGTTACCCCTTTGCTTTAATGGAAATTTGAACATTAAGGGGAGAGGGCCCTTGCGCAATATTAAAACATCATCATTACAATTACAAAGACGCTTGTTTAAATATCGGTATTTACCTTAATTAAAACTCTTCATCTTACACATTTAAAGCCTATATATAGCACGTTTTTACATCAAATATTTTACTTTACCGTTCAAATTCTTAAGGCCTTCAAAACCAAATTGCATGTGGCCAAAAACCTTCATCAGTCAATAAGAAATATGGAAAGATATCCCTTATCCGATTAGCTAATGGTTGACAGGATTTAGAAGGTTTTGACATGCTTTTTTGACAGTAATTAGGGTTTAATCCTAATTAGTTGTTGATTCATTTGTCAGGTACATTTAAGTGTTCTTTACTTTTCTTTTAGAAACTTTTTGTGGGAATTGTTTTAATTAAATTCTGTTACTTTTTTAGAATAACGTAGTATTTTACATAAGTTAATAAAAACCAAAAACTTAAGTTAGAAAAAAGATTGGGGCAAAACGAGTTGGGGGAGCTTTTAACAAAATCGGTGGAACAGAAGCATTGTGGCCCTGGAGGAGAATAAGGGGGGCCAAAATCATGCACAAGCTCAGTAATGGAAAATCAGTATGCTTGGGACCATCATATTACAAAAATGATGCCTAACCGGATATAGTTATCGTAATTTTTAGAATCAAAACAGTTGTTGCTGATCATCAAAAGAAAAAGTGTACTAGCTGCCATTAGAGTAAAAAAAAAAAAAAAAAATCTAATTGTAAATTAGAATCCATATCAAAGCTTCTTGCTATTTGAGATCTTGTCGCTTCAGTTTTATTTTAACTACTGACAACAAGCCTAAATGATTACGCAATGCTCTTCAGATATGATATCCGTAGGAGTCATTGCCTTTGTTTCAACGACAAAATACTTGGTATTCAAATGCATTTTCATCAGAAACTAAAACATTGTTTTACGGTATTTACGACATTAGGATGTCACAATACTACAACCTTGTTCTTAGAAATCGAATGTACTATTTCCTGAAAACTGTTTTCCCAAGGGAAAGACCAGAAGCTTGAGAGACCAGACGTGAAAAAATTGGTAACTTCTTTTGGTCCCGGGTACTCTCTATTGATGCGCTAATACCAATTGAGGGGATACAAAGGTCCGGCGATTTTGATAGTACACCGGAGTAGAGCCCTTACAGTACGTAGAAACCCCATACTACTCTTATTGGGAAAAAATTTTTTTTTAAGTATTTAATGCATCATTTAAATAGACAGGATTGCTTTAAAATTCATTAGATCAGCTATTTTGAATGAGGATTTTGTTTCATTGTGAAGGTTGGAGAATGAATAATTCCAAAAAGATATCTTTTTAATTGTGAAATTATTTAATTTTACATGACCCTCCAGATTAATATAAAAAGGTGTATGGAAGAATATAATTTATTCGTTTTGTTTATACTAAGCTTGAATGGTCGATGGCATTTACCCCCCTTTTTTATATAAAATATATATAAAATAATATATATATATATATATATATATATATATATATATATATATATATATATATATATATATATATATATATATATATATGTAGACAACCTGATTTAAACAAATCTTTAGAGTAAGCTAAAGTAGAAGTAAAAGCTTTGTCAAGTAGGAAAACTTCTACTCTTTCTAACTCTAAAGATTTGTTTAAGTTAGGTTGTCTGTTTGGAGTTTAATTATAAAAAAACAGGCCTTTTTCAACTGAAAGTAAGAAACAGCATTAAAACTGAAAAAAAAAATCGGAAATTATTACGTATATAGGGGGGGGGGGGGTGCCCCCTCTTCAACACCTTACTCATCACGATAGGGTATTACAGGTTTTGGGCAAATGGCTAGGTCAAGCGATACTTTTGGAAGGGGACATAGGACAATTGCTTGTGAAATTAAGGATGTGGTGTGCAAATGGCTTGTTTTAAGGAAATATTTGAGGTTGTGTAATGTCAGTATTTTTAGAAGTGGGTCATTGGGCTATAGGCTGATTAATTGGTAAACATTTTAGTCTTAAATCAAGGATTCGTCCTAGAAGTCCCCTGTCAAAGAATTGTTTGGTGAAAAATGCTAGAAAGAAGCTTGAATCAAGGAATTTATCTTGAAAAACCTTCATTAATTTTGAGATTTTGAAGGGCTCATTAACAGGTTCATATTGTATTTTGGCATGGTTTACTGGTAATGGAGTTGACGGTTACATAGGACACTGGGTTTTTAAATTGAGAAAAATTGCAGACTTAAATCAAGGAGTTGTCATACAAATACGTTTTTCAAAAGAAATCTTTGATGCTGTATACAAGATAGAAGATGGGATCAAGGATTGTACCCTGAGAGACCTTGCTGACTTGGAAATTTGAATGGGTTATTAAGAGGCTCATATTAAAGTTGAATATTGTATATTGGTATTAATTTTGAAATTCGCAATTCAAATTATCTATAGCAAATGGTTCTGTCAAGCGAATATATTTGGGCCATGGGACAGTAGGTTGTTAAATTGGTAAAATCCTTAGACTTCAATAATTTTTCCGCTATTGAGTTATTTCAAGAAAATGTTTGATGATAGTTGCAAGAAACAATCTTGAATAAAAGAATACAATAGATAGCCTAGTCAAACAACAAATGAGCAAAACTCAATTGGAGAAGGACTGACAGCCTCCATTCTTTCTGAAGACCAGAAAATAATTCTTTCTTTCCTAAAATATTTAAATCAATGAAATTGAAGTTTCAGCTTAATATGCATGTACTGATGTTGGTTTTTTAAAGTATTAACAATTCTTTATTTATTAAAGCGAAAACAAATGAAACTAGTGAAAACATTTACAAATTTCTTGCCAGAGAAATTGATCCCCACTGGAAGGAAAATAATCTCTAACATTATCTCTCCGCTGTATATTTCTCAAATCATTCCCCTATTCTAAAAAAAAAAATCTCATACAAAATATACATCCGTATATGTTCCAATAACAAACAGTATCTGTAAGTAATTGTAAAACTACAATACCTAAAATGGCACATAAACTTCTACAATGGTGTTCTTTCATTGTTTTGCAGCTAGGGAGGGAGGGAGATACCTAAAAGGGTGCATTTAAGCCCTAAAACATCGTAGTTCTCATTGAACCCTCAGATAAACATTAAAATTAATTTTTAGGGAGAGACAAAGGGAGCTTGAGCTTGAAATTATTTTAATTGTCAGAACCGTAACCAGGATTTTTGTATGGGGGTATACTTTCGGGCTTGGGGCAAGAGAAACCTTCGAAAACGCATAAAATATGTAAAATTGGCATCTACCTTCTTAAGTTTTCCGATATTATTTCTGGTGTCTGCTATTATTATGGAAATCAGGAGTAACAGCAAGTCCCAAAATGAAAAGAATTTATTCCATTTAAGAGGGAAACTAACCCTTCCTTATCAACTCCACCATCTTATGGTCAGAAAAACTAGTGTGCTGATTAGATCAGAAATTAAGAGTTCTTGTCCCTTTTTTGAATTTCCAAAGTGTTTGGAGACTGAAAAACAGTGTTGGAGTGGTATTTTCCAAAAGCCAACTATATCTTCAAAGGAAAACCAAGTCTTCTTAATTTTTTTGGTGTCATATGTTTTTAATTTAATCTTAATGGTTTTCACCTATATCTATATTTGTTTCTCCTTCTTTATCTTAATTTGATGCCCTACTATGGCTAAAATGTGCATAGCATCAGATTGAAGTCATTTCAACAAAAATTTAATTGTTTTTTTTTCTCCATTGTAAGATACTTGTGATATGTAAATTCCTCTTTTTCAGGTTACTAAGCGCTTCTAAGCAGAAGGTAAAGGAAAATACAACTAAAATGATGTTCCGAGATCATGAAAATCATAGTCCCAGGGGGGGGGGGGGAGGGCAATTTACTTAGTAGCTTTTTTCTGCAAGGGGGCTATTTTCTGCGGTGGTGTGATTCCTGTGGTGGTGTATTTTCTCTGTTGTTTTTTTTATTTGCTGAGTTATACATTCCACAAAGGGATTTTTTTCCATTGGTATCTTTTCCATGGAGGGGGGATTTGGGGGAAGTTATTATTTTAAGAGGGGGTATATTCTATGGTTTATTCGGGTTACTCATTGGGCAAGGGGGTGGGGGTGGCTTGAGGGTAAATGCCGACCACCATTCAAGCTTAGTGTAAGTGAAACGGATAAAAATGTATTCTTCCATACACCTTTTTATATTTATCTGGAGGGTCATGAAGAATTAAATAATTTCACAATAAAAAGATATCTTTTTGGAATTCTTCATCCTCCTAACTACACAATTAAACAACATCCTCATTCAAAATAGCTGATCAAATGAATTATAAAGCAATTCAGTTTAGTTAAATGATGCAATAAATGCATTTGAATTGTTTTTTCCCAATTAGAGCAGTATGGGGTCTTTACGTACTGTAAGGGCACTACTCCGGTGTACTATCAAAGTTGCCGGACCTTTGTATCCTCTCAATTAGTATTAATAGAGCGCATCAATAGAGAGTACCCGTGACCAAAAGAAGTTACCAATTTTTTTCACGTCTGGTCTGTCGAGCTTCTGGTCTTTCCCTTGGGAAAATGTTTTCCAGAAACAATACATTCGATTTCCAAACATAATGTTGTAGTATTGCAACATCCTCATGTCGTAAATACTGTATCACAATGTTTTAGTTTTTGATGAAAATGCATTTGAATGCCAAGTAATTCGTCACTAAAAAAATGTAATGGTTCCTAGGGATATCTTATCTGAAGAGCATTGCGTAATCACATATGCTTGTTGTGAATAGTTGAAATGAAACTGAAGGGACAAAACCTCCAACAACAAGAAGTTTTTTATGGAATCTAATTTACAATTGGAAGAAATCTTTTTTTTACTCTAATGGTAGTTAGCACGCTCCTTCTTTAAAGACCAGCGACACTTGTTTTGATTTCGAAAATAATAATGACTACATCCGGTTAGGCATCTTTTTTGTAATGAAATGGTGCAAAGCATACTGGTTTTCCATTACTGAGCTTGCGCATGATTTTGGGCCCCCATATTCCTCTCCAGGGCCACAATGCTCCCACTGACTTTGTTTCCAGCTCTCCCAACTTGTTTTGCCCAAACTTTTTTCAATCTCTTTTTTCTAACTTAAGTTTTTGTTTTTATTAATTTATGTAAAAGACTACGTTATTATAAAAAAGCAACAACATTTAATCTATCTATATAAAAATAAGTTGTCTGTCTGTCTGTGGATGTGTGGATCAGGTGACGTCACCTGAAAAAACTGGATCAGGTGACGTCAAAACTGAAAAAACTAAAAAAAGGCAAAAACTACAAAAAAAACTAAAAACTAATAAAAAAAATAAAAAAGCTAAAAAACTAAAAAAACTAAAAAAAGGCAAAAACTACAAAAAAAACTAAAAACTAATAAAAAAGCTAAAAAACTAAAAAAACTAAAAAAAGGCAAAAACTACAAAAAAAACTAAAAACTAATAAAAAAAAATAAAAAAGCTAAAAAACTAAAAAAAACTAAAAAAAGGTAAAAAAACTAAAAAAACTAAAAACTAAAAAAAACTAAAAAAAAGGAAAAAAACTGAAAAATAAGCTAAAATAAAGGTAAAAAACCAATAAAAAATTAAAAAAAAAAACTGAAAAAAACTAAAAAAAGGCAAAAAACTACAAAAAAAAAAACTAAAAAACTAATAAAAAAAGTAAAAAAGCTAAAAAACTAAAAAAACTAAAAAAACTAAAAAAAGGTAAAAAACTAAAAAAAATAAAAAATAAAAAAAACTAAAAAAAAGGAAAAAAACTGAAAAATAAGCTAAAATAAAGGTAAAAACCAATAAAAAACTAAAAAAGAAAAAAAGGAAAAAACTAAAAAAAATTTTCATCTAAAAAACTAAAAAAAACTAAAAAAGGTAAAAACTAAAAGAACTAAAAAAGAAAAAAATAAATGACGAAACTCAAAGAGAAAGCGACCAGGACAAAAGGAATGTTCGATTAGCAATCAACAAAGCACCGGGACACAGGAGTATAAATGACGACCAGGACATAAGTAAAAAAAAAAACTATCTATATATATAAAAATAAGTTGTCTGTGGATCTGTGGATCAGGTGACGTCACCTGAAAAAACTGGATCAGGTGACGTCAAAACTGAAAAAAAATAAAAAAAGGCAAAAACTACAAAAAAAACTAAAAACTAATAAAAAAATAAAAAAGCTAAAAAACTAAAAAAACTAAAAAAAGGCAAAAAACTACAAAAAAAAACTAAAACCTAATAAAAAAGCTAAAAAACTAAAAAAACTAAAAAAAAGGCAAAAACTACAAAAAAACTAAAAACTAATAAAAAAAATAAAAAAGCTAAAAAACTAAAAAAACTAAAAAAAGGTAAAAACTAAAAAAACTAAAAACTAAAAAAAACTAAAAAAAGGAAAAAACTGAAAAAATAAGCTAAAATAAAGGTAAAAACCAATAAAAAATTAAAAAAAAAAACTGAAAAAACTAAAAAAAGGCAAAAACTACAAAAAAAAACTAAAAACTAATAAAAAAAGTAAAAAAGCTAAAAAACTAAAAAAACTAAAAAAACTAAAAAAAGGTAAAAAACTAAAAAAACTAAAAAATAAAAAAAACTAAAAAAAAGGAAAAAAACTGAAAAATAAGCTAAAATAAAGGTAAAAACCAATAAAAAACTAAAAAGAAAAAAGGAAAAAAACTAAAAAAATTTTTATCTAAAAAACTAAAAAAAACTAAAAAAGGTAAAAACTAAAAGAACTAAAAAAGAAAAAAATAAATGACGAAACTCAAAGAGAAAGCGACCAGGACAAAAGGAATGTTCGATTAGCAATCAACAAAGCACCGGGACACAGGGAGTATAAATGACGAGCAGGACATAAGTAAAAAAAAAAAACTATCTATATATATAAAAATAAGTTGTCTGTGGATCTGTGGATCAGGTGACGTCACCTGAAAAAAAACTGGATCAGGTGACGTCAAAACTGAAAAAAATAAAAAAAGGCAAAAACTACAAAAAAAACTAAAAACTAATAAAAAAATAAAAAAGCTAAAAAACTAAAAAAACTAAAAAAAAGGCAAAAACTACAAAAAAACTAAAAACTAATAAAAAAGCTAAAAAACTAAAAAAACTAAAAAAAGGCAAAAACTACAAAAAAAACTAAAAACTAATAAAAAAAATAAAAAAGCTAAAAAACTAAAAAAACTAAAAAAAGGTAAAAAACTAAAAAAACTAAAAACTAAAAAAAACTAAAAAAAAGGAAAAAACTGAAAAATAAGCTAAAATAAAGGTAAAAACCAATAAAAAACTAAAAAAAAAAACTGAAAAAACTAAAAAAAAGGCAAAAACTACAAAAAAAACTAAAAACTAAAAAAAAAGTAAAAAAGCTAAAAAACTAAAAAAACTAAAAAAACTAAAAAAAGGTAAAAAACTAAAAAAAATAAAAAATAAAAAAAAACTAAAAAAAAAGGAAAAAACTGAAAAATAAGCTAACATAAAGGTAAAAACCAATAAAAAACTAAAAAGAAAAAAAGGAAAAAACTAAAAAAAAATTTCATCTAAAAAACTAAAAAAAACTAAAAAAGGTAAAACTAAAAGAACTAAAAAAGAAAAAAATAAATGACGACACTCAAAGAGAAAGCGACCAGGACAAAAGGAATGTTCGATTAGCAATCAACAAAGCACCGGGACACAGGGAGTATAAATGACGACCAGGACATAAGTAAAAAAAAAAATTAACAAAACTAAAAAGAAGGTAAAAACTACAAAAAAACTAAAAAGAAAAAAAAACTAAAAACTAATAAAAAAACTAAAAAATCTAAAAATCTAAATAAACTAAAAAAGAAAAAAAAGGAAAAAAATAAAGGAGAAAAACAAAACTAAAAAACGAATGTATATACAGACTGGTACACCGGGATACAAATGACGACCGGGACACAGGGAATATAAATGACGACCGGGACACAGGGACACAACTACAACGGGGACACCGGGGGAAACAGGGGGATATAAATGACGACCGGGACAAAAAAACTAAAAAGAAAAAAAAAACTAAAAACTAATAAAAAAACTAAAAAATCTAAAAATCTAAATAAGCTAAAAAAGAAAAAAAAAGGAAAAAAATAAAGGAGAAAAACAAAACTAAAAAACGAATGTATATACAGACCGGGATACAAATGACGACCGGGACACAGGGAATATAAATGACGACCGGGACACAGGGACACAACTACAACGGGGACACCGGGGGAAACAGGGGGATGTAAATGACGACCGGGACACCAGGACAGGGAATGGTCGATTAGCAATCACCATCAACAAAGCTCAAGGGCAATCATTAGAATCATGAGGTATAGATCTGAATACAGATTGTTTTCCCATGGACCATTATATGTTGCATGTTCAAGAGTTGGTAAACCTGACAATCTATTTATATGCAAAGACAATGGGACAGCAAAGAATGTTGTATATTCGCAAGTTTTACGTAGTTAAAACCATATATATATATATATATATATATATATATATATATATATATATATATATATATATATATATATATATATATATATATATATATATATATATATATCTATCTATATTCACAGGTGGGACATAGGGACACAACTACAATGGCGCGTAACTATTATGGCGCGTAACGACTTACGCGCGCGGGGGGGGCTTGGGGGGGGGGGGGCGCGAAGCGCCCCCACCAACTAGGTGTTGGGGTGGCGCGAAGCGCCACCCCAACAGCTAGTTATAAATAATTCCCACAAAAAATTTTTTAATAGAAAAATAAATAACGCAAAAATGTACCTGACTAATGAACCAACAGCTAATTAGGGTTAAACTCTAATTGCCGTCAAAAAAGCATGTCAAAACCTTTCAAATCTTTTCTACCATTAGCTAATTGGATAAGGGATATTCTCCACACTTCCTATTGACTCATAAAGGCTATTAGCCACATACAATTTGGTTTTGAAGATTTTAAGAAGCTAAACGTTAAAGTAAAATATTTGATGTAAAAGCGTGCTATATATATGCTTTAAATATGTAGGGTGGGGAGTTTCAATTAAGGTAAATACAGATATCTAAACAAGTGTCTTCGTGAATGTAATGATGATATTTTAATATTGCATAAGGCCCCCTCCCTCTTCATTCTATTAGAGATTATTAGATTAGAGCAAAGGGGTAACACGACATTTGCTGATACCCGCTCCCTTAATATTATATCATTAATATTTTTTAATATGTGATGATTCCGTAGAACCAGTACCTAAACTATCAAACGTGACAAGACTCAAAAATGGAGAATCTGGTCCATCAGTTGCGACAACGCCAAATCGGGCAGCTAAAGCAAATGCCAATGCTCAAGTGCCTGAAGTAATCGAAATCCAAAAACATGAAAAAAATAAAATGAACACCGAAGACACTGGCGGTTAGAGGATATGCAAAAACGGCAATTAAAAGCGTTTCAAAAATAAAAATGAAAAGCAAAGACACACATGGTTATAAGATAAGTCAAAACGAGAATTAGAGTATGTCAAAAATAAAAATGAAGATCTAAGACACATGCGGTTAGAAGAACAGTGGCATCATAATCTTTATCACCAACAATATGTGGTACAAAACCAAGCGCATACGTACAAAGATACCATTAACTCTAAAATTAAATGTTACATATTGCTAAATCTTACCATTACTAAAACATTACAATCTTACCATGTTACCATTATTAAAAGTAAATGTTACATATTAGAATCTCGGACCCTTCATCATTACTTGTATTCACTGTGGAACCCTCGATTTTCCGGAGGAAATATTAGCAAAAAAGGGTATTTCATCTGGAGATTGCTTCTTGAATGGTCGAATTGCAATGTCACCACCTTAATTTGTAAATGAATTGGTTTGCATTTATAAAGGACGTCTCTTGCTCTCTTTAGAGTTTCATAATCGTATTCGAAACTAGGATTCACATTTTCCCTTGGTGGTTATAACAAACTTGTGGTGCCTTTCTGACATAAAGTAGAGGCTCAAATCTGTGGTTAGAAGACAAGGGACAATGATAATCCATCTTTAGAAGCGTGCCGCGTGCCAAATGTTGGGACCCAGTGGCCAAGCCATCGAGCCTCTAGTACTATATATATATATATATATATATATATATATTTATATATATATATATATATATATATATATATATATATATATATATATATATAGATATATGTTAAATCTAAACACAGAAGTAGCATATATTATACATGATAACACATGTTATGTAGGCCTACACATAAATATGACACATGTTAGCAATTTGGTGCGGTTTTTTTTTTCAAAACTTTCCTTTCAGACGTCTAGTACTCAATCATTCTTATTTTATCATCTTGCTCGAAATGAAGAAAAACAGGAAAAACTTCGAGAAGAAATCCGCAGATTTCTCCCAACACCTGATGCCAAGCTGAAACCAGAAAATTTAACTGACATGAAATATCTTAAAGCTTGCGTCAAAGAAAGTCTTCGACTATCACCTGCTGTTTTTGGTAATTCCAGATACAACAATACAGACATGGTAATCTGTGGTTACCGGGTTCCAAAAGGCGTAAGTACTAACTTTTTTCCTATATTACTGTTTTAATCCAATCACTTCAACCTATTTATATCGGAAATAATAAAATCCTTATATTACTGACGTACAATCACCTATACTAGCTCGAACTGCAGTGCCATCAAAATTGCTTAGTTGTTGAAGTCGAGAGGTGAAACGTGGTAAAAAGACAAGTTACCTTTTGCCTTTATTTTTGCCTTTAGTTACCTTTATTTAAGACAAGTTACCTTTTGCCACGTAATCATAGTTACGTTTTGCCTTTTATAGCTAATAACCTAATAGCTGGGATTGACTAGTAGCTAATAAATGGAAAGATACTTTCAAAATACAGAGGTATTCTACTACAAAAACTTTCACTTTCAATAAAGTACCCCAGTCCGAGGGGGCAAGCGGATAACTAAATAATTTTCTATTGCACAATACTAAAGAAACAAACATAACTACGCAAAGAGTCCGACCGCAAAGAATCCCCAAAGAACCCGTACCAAAAAAAAATCAAAGATTTAGGAGCAAAAATAAAAGTTGTTTTCAGTAATACAATACTACTGTTTTTTCTGTTGGTAATCATAAATGAGAATTCAGGGCGCATCGTTTTTTTTTTTTTTTTTGGTAGTTGAGTTGGTCTGAGCTAAATTCTAGAAATCTTGAAAAATTCGAAGAAAATACCTATAATGAGAAAAAGGCTGAAGGAATAAAATCTAAAATATTTATAACTCCTAATGATCATAAGCTGTGTTATTATTGAGCCGTGTTACAGAAGACTAAGAAAATCACCAAGAAACCACAGAAAATATTTCAAAGAAAAACTCAAATCCTTATCTCTGTATTTGGGATTGAAATCTGTAGTATAGAATTCCCATGTATCTGAATTTGATGCTGTATTTAAGATCATTCCATATTCCAAGGGCGTTTACATAACTTAAACGTGGCTTAAGTTGAAAGTCCTGGGTGCTGTTAAATCTAATTTCCTATATATACTTTATGCGTTTTTTTTTCGAACACACAATAAGGAATTTATTCTAAGATAATATTAAGGAACATTAGCATAAGATCTATTTTCTGTCTAGTCCTGTGATTTCCTTCATTTATCTATTTGTCTACTAAATTTATCTATTTTTGCAGTTTTTTTTTGCTATTTAAGTTGGTTTGAGTTTAAGTCTAGAAATTTGGAAAAAAAAACTATAAATGTAAATAATTTCTAAAATGATCATAAGTTGTGTTATTATAAACCGTATTACAAAAAACTAAGAAAAATCACTAAGAAATCAATGAGAAAATTCGCCAAGAAAAATTTGAAAATCTTCATTTTGTATTTGGGATTGAAATCTGTATTATAGAGTTCTCATATAATTTGAATTTGATTGTGTATACCAGATCACTCCATCTTCAAGGAACGTTTACATAACTTAAGCAAGACTTAAGTCTGGGTGCTGTTAAGTCAAATTTCCTAGATACTACTTTATGCGAATTTTAAACACACAATAAGGAATGAATTCCAAAATAAAATTAAGGAATATTATCACAAGATCTATTTTCCGTTTAGAGCTGCAATTTCCCTTATTTATCTATTTGTCTACTGAACTTGTGTTACTTATAAGCAGGATCTTAACAAGCGGTTAGTAAAGGACCCACTATCAGAGTCGCCGTTCGGAGGGGGGTCAGGGGTGGGCAAATGCCCACCCCAGATTTTCCAGGTGGGCCCAAGCTTCCACCAGAAAGGGCCCTTTTCCGGCCATAACTACCCATTATGTCCAACATAATCCATTCTGGTCAAATGATTTGAACTAACTGCAACCCAGACACTGTTACACTGTGAGACACTGTTAACCCAGCATGTTTCCAGCTTCATCATAATTCTTAAACTGAAATTGTAGTTTTTTTTAAGTTTTTTGATGGAGGTAAAAATCGGAGTAGAAACGTTACACAAATAAATATTATTTCTTCAAAGACTCCACATTGTTCAAATAAAATGACTAGAAGTTTTTCCCTGGAATTTTAGAATTCAACAAAACCATTGCTTAACTGAACAAACAAATTGAAGTAACAAAAAAGGAGGAGGAGCAAAAAGCTTTTAGCACACTCGAGAACATAAAAACAAACTCAAAAGGCTCTGGATAGTCTTTAATCGGCCCCAATGTCAATAAATTTTTAAATGCAGTTTTAGTTCTCTTACAATACTCAAGCTAACTGAGTTTTCTGGATCTTTGTAGATATTTCAGAAATATATTGTGGTGATTTTCATAATTATTTACAGTAGGCGAAAACTTTTTGCTCATTTAGTTTCAATCACAAATTTAATTTGTTTATGTGTAATTCGCTCCCTATCTGAATTTATGAATATTAAGAAGTGTCAAAGTGCATCGTTTCAATGTGATTCTGATGAAAATTCCTTTTTTTAGTGCATGATCACTATGCCGAACCAATACATGTCTACTCTTGAATGCTATTACAAGGAAGCAGACAAATTTTTGCCAGAACGGTGGCTGAAAGGAGATGATTTAGAGGTTAAAACAAATCCATATGTCACTTTACCTTTTGGCTTCGGGCCAAGAATGTGTATTGGCCGCCGAATTGCTGAACAAGAAATGTGGCTTCTTACTGTCAAGGTAATTGATAATTTTCCACATTTCTTAGGATTAGTTCCCAGTTATTATTAACTAGCTTAAATCAACGTTTACCGTGGAACTTCCACATAAACTATCAGCAACTATATGCATACGCAGGGTTATATTCGGTAGACAACCCAAATAAAGTTTTGATGCTCCCCCTGAGAAAATTTTAAAATTATTTTTCCAGTTTTTTTGATAATTTGTGATTATTTTTCATTTATTTGATTTGTTTTATTAGATAATCCTCTCTAATTTACAAGACTCTCTTCCACTCTCAAATAAATATTGACACCTTCAGATTACCTGGTAGTAGCCGCTTAATAATGATGATACTTTATAGTAAACGGACTACTAACACAAAGTAAAAGAATGGTGATGGAAAATGTTTTAATCCTCTTGCGTAGCAAGATTTTCTGTTAATCATCGATTATTATGAAAGATCAATATTAGGTTGATATAGTCTTCATCTCGTATTGATTCTTTTTATAATTTCTTTTTGTATTTTTGTTGCTATGTTGAAAGTTTTTTTAAGTGGTGTTTCAGTATTTCACAAGTTGAACAGCCCTAGAGATGGGGTATTCTTAATGTATATATTGAAAGGAATGGATTTTTAGGTGGAGGGTCCTTTCAACACACAGTGCTGAGGTTGATTGGGTTCAGAAAATAAAAAAAAATAGAAGTTTTATTTTTCATGAAACTGGATGACAGTAGTGGGGGGCAGGATGCTTTTTAAGAGAGCCAGAGGGGGTAAGCTATTGGAGCTACTAGTGCCTCCAGACGCTATTAAGCACACCAGGGGCTGATGCACTGTTAGAGCGCACGTTTGTTGTACACCTACGTAACAGGGTATGTTTTATAGGATACAGGTGCATGCTACGTAATAGGGAGGTTTTACCTTGATTGTTATGCAATAGGGTTTGGTTGTTACATCATAATTTTTTCATTGTTAAGTATTAGGACATTTAGAGTCAACTAGTTAAGCAAGTAAATATTATTAAAACATTTTCTTGAAAACATTTTTAATACCTTTCTGGACATTTTTTAAGACATATTTCTTCAAAGCGTTTTTCAAGACGTTTCAATATTATTCAAGATGTTTTTAAGACATTTCTTCAATGTGTTTTCAGGATTTCTATAGTTTTTACTTAATAGGGAATGTTTGCTTATGTTAAGGAAGAAGCATTCTAGAGTGACCTGTATCTTCAGGGGCCCGTGGGGGATCCCCGCTTGTAAATCATGAGGATAAACACGTGGGATGTAACGTACTGCAACGGCATTTTTTCTATCAAAGCTTTTTCTTTTGGAGATTCCATTTCTTTGCAAGACTTTTTTCTCAGGCAAGACTTTTTTTCAATCTACACGATAAGATGTTTCCCGATCAGTGAATTCACTGTCTCGCTTAATAAAATCATTAAATGGATTGTGTGTTCCCATATGGCTGCAATAATTGACATACAGAGGATCAAATCGATTACAAAAAATTACTTACATTTTGTAGTCATCTAAGCTTTAAGTAAACTTATAGCGAGTGTTACCATGCAATATTGGGGCTTCTTCAGAACATAGTTTTTAATAATAGTATCTTTTACTGTATTGGAGCTTGAATTTGCTATAAAATAAAAGGGAAAATATATTTATGGCTTGATTGTGGTACACCTTTATATAGGTACAAAACTCTTTCCTTTCTTCTTCACTAAAAAGAACTTCACGCTTATATTATTTCCAAAATTCATCCTAAAACAAGAAATCTAAAAAGCAAAGGCTTTGTATTGGATACACAAATTCTATACAATTCTATAAATAAAAACGTTATACTCATGGAATCATTGAAGAAGTAATTAAAACTCAACAACAGAAAAAACATAAAAAAATGTTAAAAAGGGTAAAACATAAGCAAAAAGAAACCTTGAATTAAAAAAAGGTTGGAAACCTACAAAACAATTCCAACGGGGGGCCCTAAATTTAGTCTCACCAGGGGACCGATTCGCGAGCAATTCCGACTGGCCCCTAACTTAACAACTAGGAAACCCTAGCATCAATTTTCAGAGAAACCCTAGGATCCAGTTCCAACCGGACCCTAGCGAGCAATTCCAGCGGGAGCCCCCACGCATCCCATTCCATCGGGGCCCTAACAACCAATTCCAATGGGGGCCCTTGCATCCAATTTCACCGCAACCCACAGCTGCCAAATATAATTCCAACGGAGCCCTGGTAATCAATTCCAACGAGGCCCCTAGATTCTTATTCCGTCAGGGGATCCCTAGCAATAAATTGCAGGGGTATTTGTTGTTAGAGATAAGTTTAAACCATACTAAGAGTTATTTCTGAGAGCTCTAAGCGAAAATATCCCTTTTTTTACCAGGTGTTAGATTTCAGTCCTCCTCCACCCAAAAATTCTTTTAACATCTCCCACGATAAATTTAAGCTGTAGACCAAGTTACTCAAAGCAATTCATGCCACCGTGAAAACATCTGGCTGGACCATGGCACCCCTGTGCACATTTTTCATATATTTTAGGTTAAAAATCATGCATTAAATCCATTTGTTCATGTTTTTGCAAATCAATCCTCTATGATACACCTTGTCAATTCACACTACCATGCCAAACTATTACTGAACCTCTACCACCATCTAGCAGGCCTTCATATAAGACATTTTCCACAAATTTTCTGTTATAAACCGTGCAATAAAACCATTGGTTGATGTTTACGCAACTCAATGCTCCTTGATGCTCCAAGTCAATTCACGTAACGTTGCAACGCTATGGCTGGCCCTCTGGCACACTCTAGCAAACCATTTCATCATTCCTAAGACAATTTCAAGATAATTTTTGTTGAAAATTATGCATTAAATCCATCCGTTCATGTTTATGCAAGCCAAACCTTCGTGATACAACTTTTCAACTTATACAACAATGTAGGAATATTACTGGCCCTAAGACACTCTCAGGCACCCCTCAGTCACTTTTAGAACCCTCCTTAGATCTCTTTTTGGCAACCAGTATGCAGATAGTGCCTTTTGATTTATTTTTTAAGGAATATGTAGTTTTAAAACATAATGGGTAAATTGTATAAGCTAGTGGATAGACCCACCTAATATCCCTAGAGACATAGCTACTGGAATTTTGAACTATGCTGAGCAAAATGGTTTTCTCAAAATTTTGACTGGAATTGTTTGGAAAATTATATCCTACCGAGGAGGGCTCCTTACCACCTAGTCACTTATAGCTTTTATAACAGGTACTACTACTTTTCATTTCCTATCAAATTAGCACCATTAAAAGTTTCAATGATATTATTAGCTAGGATAGAGCAAAGCCACTGGTTAAATTGCTCATATGGCCTTTTGAAAACTTACATCCATACAGTCTTTATTTATTGAAACTCCTCTTAAGTGTTCCCAAAAGTCTCTTTTTAAGGCCCTCGGTGCCATTACCAAAAGTAACATAGAAGCTCAATTGTATAAATAATGTCTTCTGGCTAGTTCAAAATCTGACACATTTTACATTGAAAGGTTAAACTTAATAATGTAAGCCGTTGTACAGATATTGTTTGGTAGCTCTTAAGGATACGTTATCACAGTTCGTTTCGATTTGGTTTAATATCCAGCTTAACATTCCTTGGTATCTTCACTTTAATACTCTTAGCTTGAGAAGCAACAATAACAGTAGTAGCACTAGTTACATTAATAGCCGTATGAACATAACCCCGAGGCAGGGCTAACAAAGCCTCTTGACAATCTCTCTGGGCATAGTGCTTCGATTTATTTCAATACAATTTCAATATTTCCATACATATTCATCTTAATAGTCTTAGTTTTTTATGGCACTTGGTATTAACCAAGTGACATATAACAATCGCAAATTCCGTCGGTCTGTCTGTCGGTCCCGGTTTTGCTACTTTAGGCACTTCCAGGTAAGCTAGGACGATGAAATTTGGCAGGCATATCAGGAACCAAACCAGATTAAATTACAAATAGTCTTTCCGATTTGGCTATCTGGGGGGAGTGGGGGGCCGGTTAATTCGGAAAAAAAAATTAAGTATTTTTAACTTACGGATCTAAATGGTTGATCAGACCTAAATGAAATTTTATTTTTGGAAGGATATCGTGTCTCAGAGCTTTTATTTTTAATCCAGACCAGATCTGGTGACATTAGGGGGGGGGGTTAGGAGGGGGAATATTAAAATCTTGGAAAACACTTAGAGTGGAGGGATCGGGATGAAACTTGGTGGGGAAAATAAGGACCAAGTCCTAGATACATGATTGACATAACCGGAACGGATTCGCTCTCTTTGGAGTATTTGGGAGGGTGGATAATTCTGAAAAATTAGAAAAAAATGAGGTATTTTTAACTTATGAACGGGAGATCGGATCTCAATAAAATTTGATATTTAGAAGTATATCGTGTCTCAAAGCTCTTATTTCAAATCCCGACCTGAGCTGGTGATATTGTGGGGAGTTTTGGGGAGAAACCTAAAGTCATGAAAAACACTTAGAGTGGAGGGATTGGGATGAAACTTGGGGGGAAAATAAGCAAAAGTCTTAGATACGTGATTGACACAATTGGAACGGATCCGCTCTATTTGGGGGAATTGGACGGGGGTTAAATAAAAAAATTAGAAAAAATGACGTAGTTTTAATTTACGAAGGAGTGATCGGATCTTCATGAAACTTCATATTTAGAAGGACCTCGTAACTCAGATCTCTTATTTTAAATCTCAATCGGATCCAGCGTCATTGGAGGGGAGACCGGAAATTTTAGAAAATACTTAAAGCGGAGAGATCAGGATGAAACTGGATGGGAAGAATAAAAACAAGTCTAAGATACGTGACTGACATAACCGGACTGGATCCGCTCTCTTTGGTGGAGTTGGGGCGGGGGTAATTCGGAAAAATCAGGTATTTGTAACTTACGAACGGGTGATCAGATCTTAATGAAATTTGATATTTAGAAGGATCTTGGGCTTTAAAGCTTTATTTTAAATTCCGACCAGATCCTGTGACATTAGGGGGAGTTGGAGGGGAAACAGGAATTCTTGGAAAACGTTAAAACTGGGGTATTTTTATCTTAAGAATAGGTGATCGGATCTTAATGAAACTTGATATATAGAAGGATCTTATGTCTCAGATGCTCCAATTTCGACTCGTTTTGGATCCGGGGACATAGGTGGTTGGAGGAGGGAAACAGAAATCTTGAAAAATGCTTAGAGTGGATAGGTCGGGAAACCTGATGGGAAGAATAAGCACAAGTTCTAGATACGTGATTGACACAATTTGAACGAATCTGTTCTCTGTGGAGGAGCTTGAGGTGGTAATTTGAAAAATTTTGAAAAATTGAGGTATTTTTAACTTAAGAACGGGTGACCGGATCTTAATGAAATTTGATATTTAGAAGGAATTCATGTCTCAGAGCTCTTATTTCAAATCCCGGCCAGATCTGTTAACATTGGGGGGGGGGTGGAAGGGGAAATCGGAAATCTTGGAAAACGCTTAGAGTGGAGGAATCGGGATGAAGCTTGGTGGATAGAATAAGCAAATGTCGTAGATACGTGATTGACATAACCGTACTAGATTCGCTCTCTTTGGGGAAGTTGCGGGAGGGGTTCAGTGCTTTGGCGAGTTTGGTGCTTCTGGACGTGCTAGGACGATGAAAATTGGTAGGCGTGTCATGGAGCTGCACAAATTGACTTGATAAAGTCGTTTTCCCAGATTTGACCATCTGGGGGGCAAAGGGAGAGCAAAAATTAGAAAAATTGAGGTATTTATAACTTACGAGTGGGTGATCGGATCTTAATGGATTTTGATATTTAGAAGGACATCGTGACTCAGAGCTCTTATTTTAAATCCCGACCGGCATTAAGCCTCTGATTTTCCTTTTAAATCAATCTCTTGATTCTTAGAAACTTGTTAGAGCTCATACCTATGAGCTCTTGGCTCTTCTGGCTTCGTCACAAGTGCCATATGAGGTCTTAGCTCTTGCTTTTAGCAAAAGTAGCAGTGCAAGTAGTAATAATAGTAGCAGCAGTAGTAGTAGCCTAATCTATAATAGCAGTATTGATAGTAATAGACGCAGCAGTAGTAGAAGTGGAAATTGTATTATAATAAATTTGTTGTATTTGAGTTTTTTCAATACCCACCAAAATAATCTCTGTAATTTGTGACTGACGTTGATGTCAGTCTCAAAACTGTTCCTAAGATACTGGTGATATGCCCTTTTGAAAACTTGCATATGGACGCCGTTTTGTGATTCCGTTAACCTTCCCTCGTAAAACCTCCATGACAATTTAACCTTCACACCCTTAAGCACAGTTGTAATAACAGTTCGATTATTATTATTAGAACTATTAGTACGAGCAGTAGTATTAACAGTAATAGTAACAGTACGGTTGCAGCAGTAGTATAAATAATTTAGCCTTCGGTCAGTTGAATGTTCCCCTCATCCCTGCTCGTAACCTTATTATTATTTGCTATAGAAGTGATATTTAAAGTAAAAGTAAGAGTATCAGTAGAGCTAGTAAATATCGTAGTGGTAGAACTTTCAGTAGTAGCGTGCATACATAGACATTTTATAAATTGATTTTAATCTTTACATTTTCTGAGAGCTCTAACTGAACACAAAATCAATATTTAAGATTAAGTCTTTTTACAATCTGCAGAAAGGTAGTGTCTTTGGATTTAGTTAAAACTTTTCCTTAATATTAAGTCAAACTTTCAATTAGTTCGAGGTAACGAAATTTAAATAAGGAGTGACCTGGCTTAATAGTAACTGAAAATCTAAAAAGCGGAATATAGATACGAATAGATTTATCAAAATAATCGGATTTTAATGTTGATACTAGGTCTATAAGTTTCATCAAGTTTAGTTTTATCCGTCAAATGCTACGAGCCTGAAAAAATTTGGCTTCTATTCAAAAAAAGGAGAAAACACCCCTAAAGGTCATAGAATCTTAACGAAAATCACACCATCAGATTCAGCATATCAGAAAACCCTACTATAGAGGTTTCAACCTCCTATCAGCAAAAGTGTGAAATTTTGTATTTTTTGCAAGGAAAAAGATCGCGGATGAGTGTTCATTTTTTTGTTTATTTTTTCCCCAGAGTGATCAGATCGACACAGTGGTCCTAAAATATCACAAAAGGACTCATTCGAACGGAAATCAAAACTTCTAATGCCCTTTTTAAGTGACCAAAAAAATTGGAGGGCAACTAGCCTCCTCTGACGCTATTTTTTCCCAGAACTACCAGATAGAAATTTTGAGATAGCCACTTTGTTCGGCATAGTAGGAAATTCCAATAACTATGTCTGAGGGCGACTGAATCCCGAGCAGACCTCTAAGAAAGGGGTACAAGTTACGAACTTTGCCCAGTGTTTGCATATAGTGTTGGCTATTAGGAAGTTAATAGACGTTTTCCTCGTAACTCAGATCTCTTATTTTAAATCTCAATCGGATCCAGCGTCTAGAAATTTTGAGATAGCCACTTTGTTCGGCATAGTAGGAAATTCCAATAACTATGTCTGAGGGCGACTGAATCCCGAGCAGACCTCTAAGAAAGGGGTACAAGTTACGAACTTTGCCCAGTGTTTGCATATAGTGTTGGCTATTAGGAAGTTAATAGACGTTTTCAGGGAGATTTTCTCTGGTGATGGGGAGTAGTTCGGGGGGAGGGGTTTACAGGGGATGATCTTTCCATGGGGGAATTTTTCTTGGAAGAAGAGAATTTTCCACAAATGAGGCACTGGTTTCCCCAATATAATTCAAAAAACAATAAGAAATTCAACAAAAAAACTTTTTTTTCAACTGAAAGTAAGGAGCAACACTAAAACTTAAAACGAACAGAAATTATCAAGCATACATAAGGGGTTTGTTCCTTCGTCAAAACCTACTCTTTACGCTAGAATATTTTTAGTACTCTCAATAGAGCTATTCATTCTAATTAAACAGTCTTTGTGATTTAGGGATCATTCTTAAAGAACTGGAACTAAATTTCGTCTTTAGTGTAAAGAGAGAGATATTGACAAGGGGTTGAGTCCCCTCATACACGTAATAATTTCTGTTCGTTTTAAGTTTCAATATTGCTCCTTACTTTCATTTAAACAAACTTTTTCTTTTATTTTAGTACCTACCTAGATATAGTCTTAATGGTACTAGTATCACATTAGTCGTGGTGGTAGTAGAAGAAGCACCTGCAGTATTAGTTTTGGAATAGCAATAGCAATAACCCTAGCACCACGTTTTTATAAGTCGAATATCTCCCTTATGATGTCCCAAAAAATTTCACCTTGACACAATAGGCCGTTTATGTCAATACTCCCAGTCTTACTCCGATTATCGTAGTACTTGGGGTAGTTTATGAACAGTAGTAGTAGAAGCAGTATTAGTAAAATTAGAACTTTCAGTAACGCCCTTAGTGGCGGATAAATATTACCTTTTTGTTAATTGATTTTCCCCTTTAAGTATTCTCTGTAATTTTGAACTTAGCGCCCAAACCTATTTTGAAACACGAGTGACAATCTGCATGTACACAATGATACTTGATTTAGTTCAAATTCCCCTTTTCCAAATATTCTTTCAAAATTTTGGCTTTATGAGCATAACCTTAATTGTGCATTGTCATTGCTATTAAAAATTATAACAGCAGTAGTACCAGGTGCAGGCTACCTTTTGGTCAGTTGAAATTCCAATTCATGATGCTCCAGAAATTTCCTATTGATACTATAATTCGTTCTAAAAAAAAAAAATGCTGATAGGCCAGTATTAGCAATCTGTAAGCTTATAGTTGCTTTTGATTTAGTTCTAATTTCCCCTTAACGTTTCCACTTATGGTTATTTCAAAATGCTCAGCCTTGTTAGTAATCGCTACAGAAACAGTAGTTTCAGCAATAGTAGTAGTAACAGTTACGGTGGCAGTAGAAGCTGTGCTAGCTGTAATAGAAGTAATTTTATTAGCTTGCAAATATTACTTTTTTGGTCAATTGATAATCACCCTTATTATATCCTGAAAGTTCCAAATTAATCCATCAGTCGTTCCTGAGTTAAATCCTTTTGAAAAGTCAAATTAACATAATATGTTTTAAGTTAGCTCAAAACTCCCTTAACAGTCCTTGAAAGGAGAGTTGGAATACCCTAAGAATTTTGGGTAGATAAAGGTCAAACATATATTTCTTTCATAATAACTATTACTATATGTAAACAACGAACGAATTGACCAGTTCAGAACCTTTGCCCTGAGGGCTAGGTTCTCTTTAGGTCCCTCGGTCACTTTTGACTCGTAAAAAGGGACCAGAAAATTTAATTTCTTTTCTAACGACCTCCTATAAAGCTTAAATGAGTTTTCCTAACATGTAAATCTTATATGATCCTTTGATATATTTCACTACAGTTACCCCGGGCTCTAAGGGTCCACCCAATGCCAAAACTACTACTTTCATCAAGAAATTCACTGACAAATTTTAAAATATAGTATGAATAATTTGTAAATAAACTAGGAAAATACAATCACGCCTTATAGCTAGCATTGAAAGAGATTTTTGCTTACACTAGAACTTTTATAGGAGAACTTAATGTTCAACATTCAAATCCTATGATCTTTTAAAATACTCTTCCACTTGGCCAAGAAACAACTGATTAAAGAGGTTTGATTTAAGATTTAGAGATTTAAGCTTAGAGGTTAAACTGAAATTGACCGTATAAGCTTAAATAAAATTTTCTTGGCATTTTTTCTGAAAAAAAAACCGTATAAATTAAGAAAAACTTATAAATTAAAATTGACTGCCTAGCCTTAAACAAAATCCTAATAGCATTTCTTCTGACAAAAAATGTATGAGCTAGAAAACTGTAGAAACAAAAATTGGTTTTATAAACTTAAATAAAATTCTTATTGTTTTTCTTCTAACTAAAAAACCTTTAAAACTAAAAAAAAATGGAAAAGTATACGCTACAATTGAAAATATAAACTTTCTTTGTAAAAATGGTTGAATCTTCGGATATAATAGTATCATATTATATAGTTTGATAAATATAATTAACGAATATTTAAGTAAACTTAAACATATTTAACTAATAAATATAATTCCCACCTTCTGTGAGTCTGGTAATTGTACCTAAGCCTGTGAAAATTCCTATTCTTTGTGTCAAACTTTGGCAAAACCGTTAAAAATTTCGGTTGACATGTCTCTTTCTTTTGTAAAATCTATTCAATCGTTTCTGACTTTATAAAAATCTTGTTCACATATCTCAAGCTCTAGTACACCCCCTATAGGTTTGGTAGTAGTTTCTATGTCCAAGCACAAGTGATCCAAGCAAAGAGCTCTCTGGGACACTTTTCAATATAGGTAAAATAGAGGAGTGTCATTAATTGAAACATACTGAGATCTCTCTCACAAATAAGACGTTAACCATTTTAGTGGGACTCCATTCACTCCAAATAAGGATAGCTTAGACAAAAGAACAGAGTGGTCAACCAAATCAATGATTTTTGAAAAGTCAAGAAATAGACCCAAAACACACAAACCCTTAGCTGGACTAACGCACACAATATCTGTTGCATTTGAAAGTGCATACAAGATAGAGAAAGAGGGACGAAAACCATACTGAGAGTTAGTTATGAGAGAATTTCCTGCAGTTGATTTAGTAATAAATACAAATGAAGAGAGTCTACGATACACTACTTTTTCAACAGCCTTGGAGATGACAGGAAGAAGAGAAACAGGTCTATAGCTTGGAAATAGATATTAATCACCTTTTTTACGCAAAAGAGAGAGAGAGGTTAGTTACGTGTGAGATGGGGTTAGAAACGAACTGATTATTTTTTTTAAGGATATTATCACTCAGAAAATAACCATCAACTGAACAGCTGCTTGGAAGTTAAGGAATAGTACTAGAAATCTCAGTTGCATTGCATGGAGAAAGGAAAAACAAATTTACTACCAAGGGAAAACAAATGTCAATGTCACAAATGTCAATATCAATGTCACAAATTGTGTGTCACAAATTGAAGAGACACATCATATTAAAAAGGTGTGACCTTCAACTTTGGAGGGGCTCATTCACCTGTAGATCGGAAGTTCTAGTTTTTTTAAGAGTCAAGAGATTGATCATAACTACCCTCAACCTCTTTTCCCCAACTGCATTCAATCAAAATTTTTAGATAACAAATTTGTTCGAAATAGACGAAAGGTCAGATACAAAATTCAGGGGTGGACAACGAAACCCTTGAGCAAGATCCGCAAATTATGCCCCAAGAGCATTTAAGTTTTTATGGAAGAGGCAGTCTAATAAACTTCTTAGGGGTTCATTGTTTAGAATTTGAATACTCTAGCTCACTTTTTAAGAGTTCAAAGTACTCGAAGGGTAACTAGTCCCGTCACTAATGCCCTCTCTTCCCTAATTGCATCCTATAAACATTTTCTAAGCCATTTTGCTTAAAATATCCCTAATGGCATAATAAAATGTCTCTCAGGCTGAGCAAATGGGAACTTCCTGGGAGGGTGTAAAGAGGGAGGCATTGAATAGATTTGGATGGAGGAGGAGTTTGTGCAGCAGTGTTTTTCAGGTGGCTTGGTGCTACAATGAGCTAGCAATAGTATTAGTAGTAGTAGTATTTCCTTTTCTTTCACATATAAAATAGTTTACGTTTTCCGTTGCTTTTCTTATCAGATCTTTTTCTTTCCAGGTTCTTCAGCAGATGAAGATAGAATGGCACTCTGGTGAACTAGACTGTGTCACCCGAGGTGTCAACATACCTGATAAACCCTTAAACTTCAGGTTTATTGATTTGTAGTTTGATTTTGTAAATGAAACAAGTCAAAATAGAAAATAAAAATAGAATTTGTCAATGTTTTGGATTAATGTATACGACTTATGAATTAGAACTTGCGAGATTCTGAAATCACTGTTGATCATTTTATTACACTTGATAATGGAAATTTGTGCAGAACTTCATTTGTAACCATGATCCATGCAGCTTTAAAACATTTAAAATATATTTATCATGTGCGTGACATTTTGTGTAAATATGTGAGATTTACGGTATTATGTGCTTGTTTTTGGTTTATTTTTGCAATTATTATGCTTTGTCATAGCTATTATTATATATCTTTTTATGTGCGTTTGTATCATGTGGTATCATTTTATATTGTTTTTTTTTTGCCATGGGCACTAATTGGCTTTTGTTGCAATAAGTATCCATCTATCTCTCTAACTAACTATTGTATCTTGAGCTCACTAGGTGTTTCGCTTAGTTTTTTTTTTCAAAATCGTTAAGTTCTTAACCTTCCTGTTGTAGATGGGTTATGAGTCCAATCTGAAAAATGTATCTATCTATTGATCCAAATGATCTTTCATTCTAAGATGTTATGTAACTGTATATGATGAGTTATATATCATATAATTTGCAAGTCTTTTTTCCTTATTCTATAGCTTTTTCAAGCAGTTCATGGCAACGAACTGTAGGTAAGGAACGGCCCGGCTAAGTAGTAACTAAAACTATAAAAAATGAATTTTGGTATCAATAGATATATCAAAGAAATTAGGTTTTTATGCTTATATAAAATATCTAAGTTCCATTAAGTTTAGCCGTACTAATCAAAGGTTATGAGTCTGAACAAATTTGCCATATTTTCGATAACAAGAGGAAAACACTCCCTAAGATCTATAGAATCTTAATGACCTTCACATCAGTAGATTCAGCGTACCAGAGAACTATACTGTAGAGGTTTCAAGCTCCTATTTAAAGAGATGTCGATTTTTGTATTTTTTTTTGCCAGAAGAAAGATCACGGATGTGTATTGATGTATTTGGTTTTGTCTTTTTTTTTCCAGGGTTCATCTTGTATACCCAGAGTTCCTTGAATATTGAGAGAGGCCTCATTCGAATAGAAATTAAAAGTTTTAAGGTTCCTAAAAATTGCTATTGATAAAAAAAAAAATCACACAGTTAATATGACGTTAATATGACGCTAATCCTATTGGTTTCTTTCAACATTTTATCAATAAATTTAGTTAAAAGACAGTATTTGAACCTAAACGTTGTTTTGCCACTATATAAGTAATAATTTTAATGTTCCAGCTTATGACTGTTTTATTATATTTTTATTTGAATTAGCATACTACAGCTTACATTTCAACTTACGAAAAGGCAGGCAAAAATAAGAAGCAAAGAAACCGACTTATTATGCTCGTTCCAAAGACATAAGTTTCATTAATTTTAAGGGTACACTTTAAAGGCTACGAGCCTGAGAAAATTTGCCTGATTTGAAAAAAAAGATCAATGCTAAAATTATTTTTTTATTTATTTTTTTGGGGTTATCTGCCAAAAAATGAGTAAAAATACACGTACATCCTTATAAAACTCGGTATAAAAAGTAGGTCATTTTACGATTAGAATGATACAATACATAAAGGAACTTCTCAGATTCTAAAAAAACGAGCCTCAGCTGATATCGCCTTTAAGAAAATCTTTTTTTCAACATACCTACATTTGGGAGCCCCTTTATTGACAATTTCTTGAGTTGTTGCATACGGCGTATTCTAGTGGGGTATGTAATATGTACTCTTTGTCTTACTTTTGCAATCTTCCCTGAAATAAGTTCAAACTTTTTGTAAGGAAATTTTTGATGTGCGTTTCTTCTACTCTAGACTCTTAAAAAGGACACTAGAACTTCGGATTTCCAATTGAATGAGCCCCCTCAGAAGTTTGTAAGACCACATCTTCCATAAAAACCTTATCTATGTTAATAATAGGCAACAAGCATAACGTATAACCCTTGTCCTGAGGGCTGTAGGGGGAAGGGGTTGTCATACTCAAGTGCTGGACTCTCCAACAATGGTGAACAAAATAGCTATCTCAAAGATTTCTTTGGATGTGTTTTAGAAAATAATAGGCGAAGGGGGACTGGCTGCCCTCCAATCACTTGACTTTTGAAAAGGGCACTACAACTTCTAATTTCCAATCGAATGATTTCCTTTCAAAATGTCTATGACAACTCCTTTTTATACCAAAAGCGTTGGTAAAAAAAAAAACAAATAAAAAAATACGTTATGGCCACGCCACTCTTTACTGAGGCAGCGCTGTTGCGGTGCCTGTGATCTCTAGAGTTGTCACATACGGTTTATTTTTATTAATAAACTTTTAATATAATTAATATATTTATTTATTAATATGTACTCTTAGTCATACTTTTGCCTTCTCTCCTGAAATAATTTGAAACCTTCTAAAATGTAATTTTAGATGCGCTTTTCTCCCAAAACAAGTGAAACGAGAACTGAATTTTTTTTTTTTGTTCATTACCCTCTTAAGCATAATGAAATAAAGTAGACTTCCCTATTATGATGAATGTGTCAATCGCCTGGAATATTCGCGTGTTTGATTACTATAAATATGAATTAGTGATCGAATAAGATTTTTTGAGTCCTCTCCATATTGCATGCATTTTGATTTTACATCCTGCTTATCTCTCCTTCGTATTATTATATATGTGTCTTATTTAATTTTTGTACACCAGTCTTCATTAAGAAATGAGAATGAAATATATTGCTTTGTTATTGGTAAGATTGTTTCTTTTATTTTTATTTTTCAATGCCGATCAAGAAGCATGGAAAATTGCTTAGAGAAGAAACAAAATCGTCTTTTAAAATGAAACAATCAACGTTATGTCGTGTTACTCAGAAAGATTATGAATTTCAATCGTAAAAACTTACATAAAACGATTAGCTGTATTAATTTTTTTTTTACTTTCGCTTTAAAATCACCTGGAGGTACTAGAGCCACTTCCACAAGAGTAGGCCTACTACACGTATATGACGTCTCTTCCACATCTGAAGATCATATCTGAGATTTGGCAATATATATGAGGAGGATTAAAGCGTGATTTAAAACACACTTACCGGCTGAAACTCCCTCTGACAACGACTTATCAAAACACTTTTGGCCGATATCTCCGAAAGTTCGAAAATGTTCGATATGTGCATATTGAATTTGTGTATATGGACTCTTTGCCAGGCAAAAGGCCCACTTCTTGGGCTTTATGATGGCCCGCGCTCCGCTCGCCTAGTATTTCAGGTAAAAAAAAGCTTATAAGCTCGTGTTTCTTGCTGCTTTAACTTCAGTATATGTTCAAAAATTGGTAATATACAGTCTATTGGTGTAGAATGCCAGTTCACGTTTATATTTATAACCACAATACATACATGCATATAACTGTTAAGAGCTAAAAAGTGGAATTCTTCAAAATAATTGTTAAAGAAGGTAAAGTCCCATATTCATTCACCCTCATTATGGCTAATAGCCTGTTTGGCCGCATGGGAAAGGCTAAAAAACCTACCAGTTTTTCCCATAGTACTGATTGGTTTTGGAACTAGTAATTTTTATAGTTTCGCTATGGTGCCGATCGGTTTTGCGGCTAGTAATTTTTTAGTCTCCCAATGGTACCGAACGTTCTTTTTGTGTTGCAAAGCAAAAACGAGCAAACATTTTTGAAAGTGGAAAGCATTTGAATTATTGAGCTCGCGAAAGTTCGAGTTTTGGTGGATCTTGATCAGAACTACTAATTTCTGTATGCTATGAATCATTCTCTATATAAAGCAAACAAGATAAAGGAGAATATAGAATCTAATAAAAAAATTGTTGCACTGCAAACACACACAAGTAACGCACACGCGCAAAATGTTATCCGAGTTTTTTGGAAAAATCTTGCACCTATCGTTTGAAAATTTCTCTTTTCGAACCGATTGATTTCCTTATGTTTTTAAACGGGCTATAAGCTCAAAATCTTATGAATAGAAGAAAGGACCTGTATTCACAACTGTGTATTTCCCCTTACGGAAAATTCGGTCCCTAATTTTTTTTTTCCTCTTAGATAATAATATAATAGTCAAACGTATCACGTACTTGCCCTCATAACACCATTAGATTTTTCTATTGTTACGTGAAAATATTGGTCAGATTACCTAAAAATATAAACCACTCTTTGTTGTTTACATTTTATTTTTATTCTTCTATCCGAATTCAAAATTTGCTGTCTTGTTTTGATATGATCTTTTAGTGTTATCTTTTATATTTTCCAAGTGGTAGATTGTTTTATTCCTTTTTGAGTTTTTGCTGCATATTAAGTTTTTTTTTTTACTGTATAGAGTGAATCCGTTTTTCGAAGAAGTGGGTCATTTTTCAATAAATTTTATTTCTATCCCTATTCACTTCACTGAAAATACTTACTTTAGAGTAAATCCAACCCCTTTGTATTACTTGTTGTGTCAGAAAATATAGCAGCAACAAATTAATAATGTCCTTGAAACTATTTGTTGACAAGGCCTGGGCCAAAAATGGGGGAGAGTTACAAGAATGTGCCCCAAAAATTCTAAAATGAATTCATGAGGCATGCTTGTTGTGTCTTAAAAATTGTGTCCTGGAAAGCTCAAAATCAGAGGAACAAAATTAAGAGCAGGAATGAGAAATAGTTATATTCCACAGTCAGTGCGGTTCAAGTTCACTCCCTCCCCTTCGTACTCTTAAATCTATAAACATAGCCATACAGAATCTGTTTCGATACTTCCAGCTCTCTGAATAGGGGTTCCAAATGTATGCAAGTAATTCATTTTAAGACTCAAGCTTCATAGTTGAGTTAAAGTAAAACAGTGAGCATGTTATACCTTATTAAAATCATAACTGTGCCAAGGTTTTGTCTGCGTATTTGTACAGCCTTGGGGGCCAGTTTCTCTCCCCTTAAATTCTTAAGCATTCAGATTTGTACCACTCCACTGTCAGAACTGTTCAGGGATCATTTTAGGAACGATCTGTAATGACCTTTCGGTTTTTCTAGTCAAATTGGGATAAATATATATGCTTCACAAATGGTGTTTGATCAGTTGCCTGGAAAAAAGATCCTAGTGATTTTTTGTTTTATGTATTTGGAGGGCTTAAATCCAATGGGATCTAATACTCCTCACCGTCTATTTTTGTAAGTTTAGACATGACGCACCTCTTTTTAATCATTTTTCCTCGGTTACCTTTTAAGCAGTATAATAGGAGGGCCCAGAGCAAAATCGTACGCCTAAGCTATTTCACCATACCCCACAGAGGAAAGCTGTGAGGGAGGTATAGGTATAAGTGTATATGTCAAGAGCAGCATTCAGCAAATTGCCCGGGACAATTGAGAGGTTTTTTGGCCTGTTCCATTGGAATACATTTAGAAATGCCTTTAGGATTCTCCTTCCTCTTCTTACTTTAAAAACTTACGGTACCTTTATTTAGTCTTGACACCTCATCATAGAGGGATTGTTTAAGTAGTTTTCTTATTTTGGGGTCTGAAGCAGATTGTGCAAGACCCAAAGCTTGCTCCTTGATACGAACCCCCCATCCTCTTCCACCTAACTTCATGAACATAGGGATATTGTACATAGTTCTACGCATCATCGTTCAGGAATTGAATACAATCTATAATATCAGGTCCTAAGTATCCGTATCACACCCCCTCTCCTATTTCATATATATATAGACATTTTGCGCTTTTATCAACTCTTAGCTGTTCAGGCATCACTTCGAGATTTTTATAAATGATTAGACGATTATTCCAAATTAAAAGAAGACAAGTACATGTTTCAAACAATGTGTTTGTCTTAATGAAATTTGGTGCTTCAGGACATCTTATAACTTATTTAAACCAGGACTGGTCAAAGATTTTGACCAAAATAACTTTAAAGTATAAAAAAGGGTCTTGGAGTCTCCCCCCTTAGATCCTCTGCTTAAAAAATTCTTATTAAGGATTTAAATGACCTTATGACTGTCCTAAATCAAAATGCAGTAATTGTACGTGTGTATTTAACAAAAGATGTTAAAACTCAATCAAAGTTTACAAATCAAATAGATTTGATTTTGTAAAATCAAACAGTTCGTGGTAATGAACTGCAGTAAGAAGCGACCCGGCTCAATAGTAAAAGAAACTTTAAAAAACGGAATTTTGATACTCAAAAGAATCGGATTTTTATGCTGACTTTAAATATATAAGTTTCATCAAATTAAGTCTTTGACAACAAAAGTCACGAGCCTGAGAAAATTTGCCTTATTTTGGAAAATAGGGGGAAACACCCCCTAAAAGTCATAAAATCTTAACGAAAATCACAACATCGCATTCAGCGTATCAGAGAACCCTGCTGTAAAAGTTTTAAGCTCCTATCTACAAAAATGTGGAACTTCGTATTTTTTCCCAGAAGACCGATCATGGGTGCGTGTTTATTTGTTTTTTCCCAGGGGTCATCGTACTGGCCGAGTGGTCCTAGAATGTCGCAAGAGGGCTCATTCTAATGGAAATGAAAAGTTCTAGGGCCCTTTTTAAGTGACCAAAAAATTGGAGGGCACCTAGGCCCCCTCTCACGCTCATTTTTTTCCCAAGTCAACGGATCACAATTTTGAGATAGCCATTTTGTTCGGCTTAGTCGAAAACCATAATAATTATGTCTTTGGGATGACTTACTCTCCCACAGTCCCCGAGGGAGGGTCTGCAAGTTACAAACTTCGACCAGTACTTATATACAGTAATGGTTATTGGGAAGTGTTCAGACGTTTTTCAGGGGGAATATTTTTTTTTGGGGGGGGGGGTTGAGGGGAGGGGGCTATGTGGGAAGATCTTTACTTGGAGGAATATGTCATGGGCGAAGAGAAATTCAATGAAGGGGGCGCAGGATTTTCTAGCATTATTATAAAATAAACAACGGAAAAATAAATATGAAAAAGTTTTGTCAACTGAAAGTTTGGAGCAGCATGAAAACTGAAAACAAACAGAGATTATTACGCATATGAGGGGTTCATCTCTTCCAAAATACCTCGCTCTTTACGCTAAAGAATTTTTAGTAGTTTATACTATTTATTTCACGGCCTTTCTGATTCAGGGGCCATTCTTAAAGAGTGGGAACACAATTTAAGCTTTAGTGTAAAGAGTGAGGTATTAACGAGGGGACAAACCCCCTTATATGCATAATAAAAATATAAGAATATAAAAGTTCGTTACGTAAGTTAATTGTTAAGTTGGTATATTTTTTACTAATAAAAACGTTGGTTAAAAATTAAAAGTTCTAGTTGCCTTTTCAAGTAACCAAAAAGTTGGAGGGCAACTATGCCTCCCTCCACACCCCTTTTTTCTCTAAATCGTCTGATCAAAACTAATAAAAAGCCATTTAGCCAAAAAAAGAATTAATATGCAAATTTCATTTTAATAACTTATGTGCGGAGAGCCAAAATCAAACATGCATTAATTCAAAAACGTTCAGAAATTAAATAAAAAAAACTATTTTTTTTTAGCTGAAAGTAAGGAGCGACATTAAAACTTACAACGAACAGAAATTACTCCGTATATGGAAGGGGCTGTTCCCTCCTCAACGTCCCGCTCTTTACACTGTTTGAATCTTTCTCTCAACTCTTCTTTTTAAAACAGTAAAACACTTTAGCGTAAAGAGCGGGGCGTTGAGGAGGGATCAGCCCCTTTCATATACGGAGTAATTTCTATCCGTTTCAAGTTTTAATGTCGCTCTTTACTTTCAGTTAAAAAGACTGGTTTTTGTATTTAATACAAACATGGAGCTAAAATTAAAATTTAGCATAATGCTTCTATAAGCCTCTCCAGCCGATGACACCACATTATGTAATTAGTCTCTTGGACAAGAAGACCTGCATATACAAATTTTAATTTGACGATGAGTAGGTAATACCCTATTGAAATCAGAATCATAATTATATTTTGGTCTGCTGATAAGCTTAACTCGATGTATTGTAGCAATAAAGCATCTCATTTTCAGATATCTTTTCAAAGCATCTTGTTTGCTTCATCCCAGAGAGGAATTCTTTCATATAATGTCATCAAAAAGTTTCCAAGAGGTATAGAGTTACGTCGCTACTCTCCATCTAATTGGGTTTCTACCTACGGAAGATCGGAACAAGGTGATTTTGGACGGATTGCAATGGCTATGCGCCTACGAGATTACATAAGTGGCAATAATGCTGAACGAGAGAAGTTCGATATGTCTTTTCCTATGACTCATTCACTTGTTTCAAACGGGTCAACTGGAAAGGTTACCAAGTTATCATTCCCATTTGCTGAAGATGAACCACCACGACCAAACATTTCTCAAGTCTTTATTGAGCGTCGTCCAGGAATGGATGTTTTCGTGAAAAGTTTAACAGTTACTGGGATGGTCCGGAGGGAAGATATGTTGGATCATATGGCCCGTTTCCGCAGAAATTTAGATCGAGTGGGACTTACTGCGAAAGCAACAGATAAATTTTATTTTGCTGGCTATGGTCTTCCTATTCAGTTTGGACCGAGAAAAGCTGAAATATGGATTGTAAGTAAGCCATGGCAAACTGGCTGAATAGATTATTATTTCTTTAGTTTATTTTGAAGTTTCATTCAATAGATAATATACTATTGTAACTTGAAGTTTTGTAGCTTTCTGAGCATATGAATAAAAAAAAATGTGCTTTGACAAATGGCCTTATATTGAAAGATAGAAAGTAATATTAACTTACACGATTATCATAAGACTTTTATTATGGATGGCAAGCACCATCTTCTACAAATTTAAGTCAACACAAGGTAACCATACATTTTAGCCTAAGAATGATCCATTTTTTTAACATCTACTGGTCCACCCTTTGCGGTCCTCTGATCCTCGACATATAGTACTTGCCGTACATCAGAAATCTGACCTGTATTGGTTTCCTAATGTTATTTTGCTGGAATTGGTAATTTTGTAATATATTTCCCTTAAGTGTAACTGAAAATCAGCTGACTTTTTAAGAATAGTGATACTTCATTCCAAAATTGCGTCGAATGATGAAAAAGAAACGAGACCCAACGATAGTTTTGTTTTCAAGCCGTGCTTTCAACTTTGCTTTAAATTTGTGGTAGGAGTTAGAGGTCATCTTTACAAAGAACCAGAAAATATGTAAAGGTGTTAAATTTTGATGTAAAAGGTTAAAAACTAATGCTAAATTTAGAGATTGTGTTTTATAGGATCTCAAAAAGAAATTGATTTCACAGTCCACTTTTTTTTCTTTTGCAAAACCGCAGTATATAGTCTATTTCCCTCTACCTAATGTATTTACTAACTAAAACTTCCAAGCAAAAATGTTTTCGACCATTTATTCATCCTTTTACACAGGACTTAAAAAAAAACCTTACAGATAGAGCTGTAAGGTATTATCCTCCCATGAGTCCCATGACTTATCCTCCTGTAATACTTTTGCAAGAGTTTCACTTGTATTGTTTTCAACACACCATTTTAAACTTCATCAAAGGATTCTCTAGTACCCAAAAACAGATCTTATAGTCTATTTTCTCTATAGCTTGTGTATTTACTAACTAAAACTTCTAAGGTAAAAATTGATCTATTTTGCTATAATTTTTTCAAAGCCCAGCCTTGTATTTAAATAATCTACCTTAGTGTTGGATCAATTTATTCTCATTTTACATTGGACCTTAAAAAATTACTTACCGATAGAACTTACAGGACTTATCCATCTGTAATTCTAGTGAATATTTCTTACTCCTATCTTAAATAATAGGATGATAATCGATATCTGCCGATTTTGTGGCCAATGAAATGCACTTAAACTTGCAGAGAATATTGTTGCAAGCAGTAGTATTATTCATAACCAGTTCAACAACTTAGTCGGCGCTTTGTTGATACCCAGTTAGACCTCCCTCTCATGCTTTTTAAGGTCATCATAAAGGTTATCAAACAGTTCAAGGTAACAAACTGTAGTAAGGAGCAACACGGCTCAATAGTAATCAAAACTCTAAAAAATGGAATTTTGATATCAATAGCTACATCAAAAGAATCGCATTTCAATGCTGATGTTAAACATATAAGTTTAATCAAGTTTAGTCTTACCCATCAAAATTTACGAGCCTGGGAAAACTTGCCTTATTTTAGAAAATAGGGGGAAACAACCCCTAAAAGTCATAGAATCTTAACAAAAATCACACCATCAGATTCAGCGTATCAGAGAACCATAATATAGAATTTTCAAGCTCCTATCTACAAAAATGTGGAATTTTGTATTTTTTGCCAGAAGGAAGATCACAGATGTGTGTTTATTTATTTGTTTTTTTTTCCCAGGGGTGATTCTATCGACCCAGTGGTCCTAGAATCTTGCAAGAGGGCTCATTCTAATGGAAATGAAAAGTTCTAGTTCCCTTTTTAAGTGACCAGAAAATTGGAGGGCACGTAGGCCACCTCCCACGCTCAAGTCACCAGATCAAAATTCTGAGACAGCCATTTCATTCAGCGTAGTCAATAAACCTTACAACTATGTCTTTTGGGACAACTTACTCCCCAACAGTCCCCGTGGGAGGGGCCACAAGTTACAAACTTTGACCAGTGCTTACATATAGTAATGGATATTTGGAAGTGTACAGACGTTTTCAGGGGATTTTTAGGTTGTGTGTGTGGGGGGGGAGGTTGAAAAGAGGGGGATATGTTGGGGGAACTTTCCTTGGAAGAATTTGTCATGGGGGAAGAAAATTTTCATGAAGGGAGCGCAGGATTTTCCAGCATTATTAAGAAAAAAACAATGAAAAAATAAATATGAAAAAAAAATTTCAACTGAAAGTAAGGAGAAGCATTAAAACTTAAAACGAACAGAAATTATTATGTATATGATGGGCTCACCTCCTCCTAATACCTTGTTCTTTATGCTAAAGTATTTTTTAGTAATTTCAACTATTTATTCTCTGTCTTTTGAGATTCAGGGGTCATTCTTAAGAAATTGGGACAAAATTTAAGCTTTAGTGTAAAGAGCGAGGTACTGACGAGGGGCCGAACCCCTTCATATACGTAATAAAAACATGAGAATACAGAAGTTCGTTACGTAAGCTAATTTGTAAGTTACGTATATCTTTTACTAATAAAGACATTCGTAAAAAAATTAAAAGTTCTAGTTACCTTTTTAAGTGACCAAAAAAACGGAGGGCAACTAGGCCTCCTCCCCTGCTCCTTTTTTCTCAAAACCATTCGATCAAAACTATGAGAAAGTCATTTAGCAAAAAAAAAATATGCAAATTTCGTTTTAATTATTCATCTGCGGAGAGCCAAAATCAAAACATGCATTGGTTCAAAAACATTCAGAAATTAAATAAAAAAAAATAAGTTTTTTTAACGGAAAGTAAGGAGCAACATTAAAACTTAAAACAAACAGAAATTACTTCGTATATGAAAGGGGATGCTTCCTCATCATCGCCCCGCTATTTACGCTAAAGTTTTTTACTGTTTTAAAAAGTAGAGTTAAGAGAAAGAGTCAAACTTTAGTGTAAAGAGCGGGGCGCTGATGAGGAAGCATCCCCTTTCATATACAAAGTAATTTCTGTTTGTTTTAAGTTTTAATGTCGCTCCTTACTTTCTGTTAAAAAAAACTTTTTTTTTTATTTAATCACACGAATGGAAGTAGTTGCAGTTAAAGCTTTGAAAGGAAATTAAGATTTGAAATGGGAATTTCTCGTACCTTTTTTAACAGTCTACTATTACTATAACTACTATTTCTTCTATAAGACTGTAAAGGTGGAACTTTCAAAGAAATTTGAGACTGATGTTGAACTAAATGAAAAATATGATGGAAATTGAGAAGATTTTTGCTCGTAAAAAATTTAAACTTTTCACTTATGAAACTGACCAGTAAGTTTGACCTAAAACTGAACATTACCAGGTAAGTTACCAAGTGGTAACTTATGTCTTGCACACTTGTCAAAAGTGAATTGAGGGCAATCAGTTCCCCCCAGCCTATAATTTCCCAAAACAGATCTAATAAAAAATTCTAAGAGAGCTATTTTGTTCAGCATTGTTGAACAGTCCAGTAATTATGTCTTTGGGAATGTCAAACTCCCCACAGTCCTCAGGGCAAGGGCTGTAGGTTAAGCAATTTGTTCATTGTTTACATATATTGATTTATTTATTTATTTTCTTTATTTCCCTCAAAAAATGAGGAGTACACTACAATATAATATAAAGAAAAAACAACTGATAACACTTACAATCAAAACGTATCAAATATTGATCGAACACTTAAAAAAAAAAAAAAAAAAAAAAAAAAAAAAAAAAAAAAAAAAAAACACTTGCTAAATAGATTAGCCTATAAATCATGAAGAGCCAGAACTGTTACTAAAAAACGGAAATAAATTGTGGCCTAAAAGGCGAATTTTCGCCCTATCTTCAAATGTTTTATATTTTTTCTTTATACAGACTACAGGATCCTTCACATTAAGCTTTAAAAAAATCTCAGTGTTACTAAAAGAAAGGGGGAAACCAAGTAAAAATTTACAAAATTTAAAATAAGCAACTTTAATGGGTGAAAGATCAGAAGGTCTGAAATTTCGGAAGAGGAGGGACGGGAACAATACGTGAGGCAGAGCAACAGCGCTATACATACGACCAAGGACGTCCCGACGGTAAAGACCCTGAAAACGAATTAAAAGACCCAATGCCTTGCGTAGTTTCATCTGAACATGCTGAACCAGGACTGGTTTGAAATCTCATTTCGAAGCAGCATAAGGTAATCCCAAATAAGTGACTATTGGCGACGACTGAAAAATAACACCATTGCCGCAATCGAGTGTCGCCCTGACATTATCCTCTAAACAATTTACAACAAAAAATTGACATTTTTCAAAACTGATAGAAAGGCCCAAACCTTTTAAACAATTAATTAAAATATTAAAATTAGAAACAAAACTAGACTTGGACCGGCTTAGAAGGATAATGTCATCAGCATATGCAATGTAAGACTGATTTAGAGATAATGAAACAAACGAGCAGGAAAGAGAATTAAGGGCAGTAGCTAAACAAGAATTGAATATATAAGGAGAAATAGTTCCTCCTTGTCTAATTCCTCTACCCACTTGAATTAATTTGGACTGAGATGAAGACGAACTCGGACAGATACGGATCTTCAAACCAGAATACCAAGAGCGAAGGACTCGTATGACAGCTAGGGGCAATCCAGCATGGATTAAAGTGAGCAGAGCGGATGCATGAGAAATGTTATCAAAGGCCCCTTTGATATCAATCAAGAGGGCGTATAGCGGTTGACCAGAGATTCTCGCTTCTTCAATAACTTTGCTGAAAGATGCATGGGCATGGTCACATCCCAAACCTCTCTTGAAACCAACTTGATTAGAACCAGTGTCAAGAATTTCAAGAAGATCCTTCAAACACAACTCAAACACTTTCCCAATCATAGAACCCCAAGTAATTGGCCTCCACGAGCTACAAGATGACAAGTCTTTTTTCCCGCTCTTAGGAATAGGCGTAACTATGCCAATATAGAATGACGATGGTACTAAACCAGTAGTAAGTAAAAGGTTGAAAAATGCCAGTAGAGTAATAAGAAAAGAAGAAGGAGCAAGTTTGAGGTGATTAGCAAATAAGCCATCATTATCCTTAGCCGACTGCGCCTTTAACGTTTTGATTGCTCCACGTAACATATCCTCAGAAATCCTGTAATCAGTTGAAAAATTCTTCAAACTTTCATCTAATTGCAACACAACACTGTTAGAATCGTACGAAGTCGACAACTTAGAAAAATAATTTTCCCACTCTTTTAGCGACGGTGTGGAATTAGTATCAGGCATGTTAATCCGCCTATTGCCTCGGAGAACATTCCAAAGGAGATTTTTGTCCTTGTCGTTATCAATGTTTGAAGAAGCTTCTTCTATGATCAGGTTATTATGACGACGGAGCACTGCTTGGAATTCAGCCTTTCTCTTTTTCATTAGCAAAAAAACTGGATGCGAGTCTCTTGGCTTACCGAGGGCCCGCCATTCCCAATACGCTTGTTTAGCCGCCTTATTAGAATTTACCAAAAAAGGATTGAGGCTCCAAAAAGGTTTCTGCACGCCCAATCTTATCAAATATTATGCAAATATTCGTTATGTTAAAGCAACTAAGGATAGTGTTATGGTATCGGTACCATGTCAAGATGCATCAAAGCTCAGTTGTGATCTAAAGGTTAATTTTCCTGAAAGCATAATAACTTCCAAGCCTCGGTGATTTTACGATTTCCATCATATTTTTCATTTAGTTCAACATCAGTCTCAAATTTCTTTGAAAGTTCCACCTTTACAGTCTTATAGAAGAAATAGTAGTTATTTTAGCAACAACAGTAGTAGTAGTAATACCTGTTGTAATAGTAGTGTTAGTAGTAGCAATAGTAATAGTAGAAATAGTAGTAGTAGCAGTAGTAGTAGTAGAGTTTTAATATTAGTAGTAGTAGCTTAGTTGTAGTAGTAGAAGTATTTGAAGTAGTAGAAGTAGCAGTTTTAACATTAGTAGTGGTATTAGTAGCAGTGGTAATAGTCATAGCGATATAAATATTATGCGTGTAGTAGTTTGGTTAGTTTGAAATTTCCGCAAAATGCACTGAAAGTTTTGATACACTGTTTTGATAACCTGCATGCAGATAGTATGTTTGCAGACATTTAGTTATACACCCTCCTCAAAATTTATTTTGGAGACCCAAGCTCAAACTTTCTTTCCAATAACTTTTGACTGTTAAAAAAGGTACAAGAAATTCCCATTTCAAATCTTAATTTCCTTTCAAAGCTTTAACTGCAACTACTTCCATTCGTGTGATTAAATAAAAAAAAAAAAATTTTTTAACAGAAAGTAAGGAGCGACATTAAAACTTAAAACAAACAGAAATTACTTTGTATATGAAAGGGGATGCTTCCTCATCAGCGCCCCGCTCTTTACACTAAAGTTTGACTCTTTCTCTTAACTCTACTTTTTAAAACAGTAAAAAACTTTAGCGTAAATAGCGGGGCGATGATGAGGAAGCATCCCCTTTCATATACGAAGTAATTTCTGTTTGTTTTAAGTTTTAATGTTGCTCCTTACTTTCCGTTAAAAAAACTTGTTTTTTTTTATTTAATTTCTGAATGTTTTTGAACCAATGCATGTTTTGATTTTGGCTCTCCGCAGATGAATAATTAAAACGAAATTTGCATATTTTTTTTTTGCTAAATGACTTTCTCATAGTTTTGATCGAATGATTTTGAGAAAAAAGGAGCAGGGGAGGAGGCCTAGTTGCCCTCCGTTTTTTTGGTCACTTAAAAAGGTAACTAGAACTTTTAATTTTTAATTTTTTTACGAATGTCTTTATTAGTAAAAGATATACGTAACTTACAAATTAGCTTACGTAACGAACTTCTGTATTCTCATGTTTTTATTACGTATATGAAGGGGTTCGGCCCCTCGTCAGTACCTTGCTCTTTACACTAAAGCTTAAATTTTGTCCCAATTTCTTAAGAATGACCCCTGAATCTCAAAAGCCAGAGAATAAATAGTTGAAATTACTAAAAAATACTTTAGCATAAAGAACAAGGTATTAGGAGGAGGTGAGCCCATCATATACATAATAATTTCTGTTCGTTTTAAGTTTTAATGCTTCTCCTTACTTTCAGTTGAAATTTTTTTTTTCATATTTATTTTTTCATTGTTTTTTTCTTAATAATGCTGGAAAATCCTGCGCTCCCTTCATGAAAATTTTCTTCCCCCATGACAAATTCTTCCAAGGAAAGTTCCCCCAACATATCCCCCTCTTTTCAACCTCCCCCCCCCCCACACACACAACCTAAAAATCCCCTGAAAACGTCTGTACACTTCCAAATAACCATTACTATATGTAAGCACTGGTCAAAGTTTGTAACTTGTGGCCCCTCCCACGGGGACTGTTGGGGAGTAAGTTGTCCCAAAAGACATAGTTGTAAGGTTTATTGACTACGCTGAATAAAATGGCTGTCTCAGAATTTTGATCTGGTGACTTGAGCGTGGGAGGTGGCCTACGTGCCCTCCAATTTTCTGGTCACTTAAAAAGGGAACTAGAACTTTTCATTTCCATTAGAATGAGCCCTCTTGCAAGATTCTAGGACCACTGGGTCGATAGAATCACCCCTGGGAAAAAAACAAATAAATAAACACACATCTGTGATCTGCCTTCTGGCAAAAAATACAAAATTCCACATTTTTGTAGATAGGAGCTTGAAAATTCTACATTATGGTTCTCTGATACGCTGAATCTGATGGTGTGATTTTTGTTAAGATTCTATGACTTTTAGGGGTTGTTTCCCCCTATTTTCTAAAATAAGGCAAGTTTTCCCAGGCTCGTAAATTTTGATGGGTAAGACTAAACTTGATTAAACTTATATGTTTAACATCAACATTGAAATGCGATTCTTTTGATGTAGCTATTGATATCAAAATTCCATTTTTTAGAGTTTTGATTACTATTGAGCCGGGTTGCTCCTTACTACAGTTTGTTACCTTGAACTGTTTGATAACCTTTGTGATGACCTTAAAAAGCATGAGAGGGAGGTCTAACTGGGTATCGACAAAGCGCCGACTAAGTTGTTGAACTGGTTATGAATAATACTACTGCTTGCAACAATATTCTCTGCAAGTTTAAGTGCATTTCATTGGCCACAAAATCGGCAGATATCGATTATCATCCTATTATTTAAGATAGGAGTAAGAAATATTCACTAGAATTACAGATGGATAAGTCCTGTAAGTTCTATCGGTAAGTAATTTTTTAAGGTCCTATGTAAAATGAGAATAAATTGATCCAACACTAAGGTAGATTATTTAAATACAAGGCTGGGCTTTGAAAAAATTATAGCAAAATAGATCAATTTTTACCTTAGAAGTTTTAGTTAGTAAATACACAAGCTATAGAGAAAATAGACTATAAGATCTGTTTTTGGGTACTAGAGAATCCTTTGATGAAGTTTAAAATGGTGTGTTGAAAACAATACAAGTGAAACTCTTGCAAAAGTATTACAGGAGGATAAGTCATGGGACTCATGGGAGGATAATACCTTACAGCTCTATCTGTAAGGTTTTTTTTTTAAGTCCTGTGTAAAAGGATGAATAAATGGTCGAAAACATTTTTGCTTGGAAGTTTTAGTTAGTAAATACATTAGGTAGAGGGAAATAGACTATATACTGCGGTTTTGCAAAAGAAAAAAAAGTGGACTGTGAAATCAATTTCTTTTTGAGATCCTATAAAACACAAACTCTAAATTTAGCATTAGTTTTTAACCTTTTACATCAAAATTTAACACCTTTACATATTTTCTGGTTCTTTGTAAAGATGACCTCTAACTCCTACCACAAATTTAAAGCAAAGTTGAAAGCACGGCTTGAAAACAAAACTATCGTTGGGTCTCGTTTCTTTTTCATCATTCGACGCAATTTTGGAATGAAGTATCACTATTCTTAAAAAGTCAGCTGATTTTCAGTTATACTTAAGGGAAATATATTACAAAATTACCAATTCCAGTAAAATGACATTAGGAAACCAATACAGGTCAGATTTCTGATGTACGGCAAGTACTATATGTCGAGGATCAGAGGACCGCAAAGGGTGGACCAGTAGATGTTAAAAAAATGGATCATTCTTAGGCTAAAATGTATGGTTACCTTGTGTTGACTTAAATTTGTAGAAGATGGTGCTTGCCATCCATAATAAAAGTCTCATGGTAATCGTGTAAGTTAATATTACTTTCTATCTTTCAATATAAGGCCATTTGTCAAAGCACATTTTTTTTTTATTCATACGCTCAGAAAGCTACAAAACTTCAAGTTACAATACTATATTTTCTATTGAATGAAACTTCAAAATAAACTAAAGAAATAATAATTTATTCAGCCAGTTTGCCATGCCTTACTTACAATCCATATTTCAGCTTTTCTCGGTCCCAACTGAATAGGAAGACCATAGCCAGCAAAATAAAATTTATCTGTAGCTTTCGCAGTAAGCCCCACTCGATCTAAATTTCTGCGGAAACGGGCCATATGATCCAACATATCTTCCCTCCGGACCATCCCAGTAACTGTTAAACTTTTCACGAAAACATCCATTCCTGGACGACGCTCAATAAAGACTTGAGAACTATTTGGTCGTGGTGGTTCATCTTCAGCAAATGGGAATGATAACTTGGTAACCTTTCCAGTTGACCCGTTTGAAACAAGTGAATGAGTCATAGGAAAAGACATATCGAACTCCTCTTGTTCAGCATTATTGCCACTTATGTAATCTCGTAGGCGCATAGCCATTGCAATCCGTCCAAAATCACCTTGTTCTGATCTTCCGTAGCTAGAAACCCAATTAGATGGAGAGTAGCGACGTAACTCTATACCTCTTGGAAACTTTTTGATTACATTATATGAAAGAATTCCTCTCTGGGATGAAGCCAACAAGATGCTTTGAAAAGATATCTGAAAATGAGATGCTTTATTGCTACAATACATCGAGTTAACCTTATCAGCAGACCAAAATATAATTATGATTCTGATTCCAACAGGGTATTACCTACTCATCGTCCAATTAAAATTTGTATATGCAGGTGTTCTTGTCCAAGAGACTAATTACATAATGTGGTCTCATCGGCTGGAGAGGCTTATAGAAGCATTATGCTAAATTTTAATTTTAGCTCTATGTTTGTATTAAATACAAAAACCAGTCTTTTTAACTGAAAGTAAAGAGCGACATTAAAACTTGAAACGGACAGAAATTACTCCGTATATGAAAGGGGCTGATCCCTCCTCAACGCCCCGCTCTTTACGCTAAAGTGTTTTACTGATTTAAAAAGAAGAGTTGAGAGAAAGATTCAAACAGTGTAAAGAGTGGGGCGTTGAGGAGGGAACAGCCCCTTTCATATACGGAGTAAAGGATCTTGGGTTTTAGAACTCTCATTTTAAATCCCGACCAGATCTGGTGACATTGAAGGGAATTGGAGAGGGAAACCAGAACTCTTGGAAAACGTGAAAATCGAGGTATCTCATGAATGGGTGATCGGATCTTAATGAAGCTTGATATATAGAAGAATCTTATGTCTCCGATGCTCGATTTTCAATTCGAATCGGATCCAGGGATATAGAGGGTTGGAGGGGGATAATAGAAATATTGGAAAATCCTTAGTGGAGAGATCAGGATGAAACTTGATGGGAAGAATAAGCACAGGTCATAGATACGAGATTGACATTATTGGTACAGATCCGTTCTCTTTGGTGGAGCTGGAGGTTGTTAATTTGGAAAAATCAGAAAAATTGTGATATTTTAACTTAAGAACGGGTGTTCGGATTTTAATGAAATTTGATATTTAGAAAGAACTCGTGTCTCAGAGCTGTTATTTCAATTCCCAACTAGATCTGTTGACATTGGGGGGAGTTGGAGGGGGGAACCGGATATTTTGGAAAACGTTTATAAATGTCGCAAATACGTGATTTAACGTAACTGGACTGGATCCGCTCTCTTTGGGGGAGTTAGAAGGTGGGGTTGAGTGCTTTGGCGAGTTTGGTGCTTCTGGACGTCCAAGGACGATGAAAATTTGTAGGCGTGTCAGGAAGCTGCATAAGCAGACTTGATAAAGTCGTTTTCCCCCGATTCGACTATCTGGGGGGCTGAAGGGAGAGGAAAGATTAGAAAAATTGAGGTATTTTTAACTTGGAGTTGGTGATCAGATCTTTATGAATTTTAATATTTAGAAGGACCTCGTGACTCAGAGTTTTTATTTTAAATCCTGACCGGCATTAAGCCTCTAATTTTCCTTTTAAGGCAATCTATTGATTTTTAGAATTTTGCTAGAGTTCGTACCATATAAGCTCTTGGCTCTTCCGACCTCGTCACAAGTGCCATGAGCTCTTAGCTCTTGCTTAGCTATGTTTTTGTTTGTTTTTTTCACTGTCTAAATAAATGGATTTATCCCCTCTTGAAAAGTTATTTGTTCGTCATAGAATGACAGTGTGGTGTTAGACGAGAATACCTAATTTAAAGTGTTGCGTCAAAAATAGTCCAAGACCTTTTGAATGTAAGACTTAAAAAAAACATTTCATATAATTTCAGTTAAAATTACCATAATTTAAATAGAAAACAAAAGAAATTTGAATAATTAGCCGTTATTTTTGTTTGTGACCCGTTTGTGACCATGCTTCTGTTTGTGACCCATATACAAATACATACAAGAAAATATTTCCATTTATTTTACCTTTATCATCATATTCATGGAAGTTTTCCAAATACATTTAGATTCAAAAAGCTGATTTTATCTCCATTTCTATCCTTTGTCTCCAATCGATTAACGTCCTTGCTCTTTTCTAGGTTGAAAATTGAGAGCTGAGCAGTAAATTTCGAAACTAAATCAGTAAGGCCTGTATACCTGTTGCCGTCTTTTTGTGTGATAGCATTTATTTTCACAGAAAAAGGCGTTGCAGCAGACATGGCCCCTTATAATTATAAAGTTTAAATAAAAACCAAGGGTTCTCAACCTTAAGTAAAGTTAATTTTCAGTAAAACTGTTGTTTATTCTTTCTTATCTCCCATTTTCATATTTTAAAAGAAACGGAACTCTTAACATTTTCAAATCTATTATTTTTTTGCTCATCCCTTGCTAAACGAATTTACTGCTCATCTAAGCTCTTCTACTCCTTGTGTGGCCTCTCCTCCTCAGCCAAGGAGCCGCATCCTGAGTCAAGAAACCATCAAAAAAAAGAATCACATTTTATTTTCTGCATCTTAATAAAAATTTGCTTGTTTAAGTGAAACTTTCTTATTTTGTATACTACTAGATTATCGTGTAATCGCTACTTGCCGATCCTAAAGAAAGGAATTATTTAATTACCCCTGATAAAATGATTGAGTCAATTGGAAAGTTGATCTTGCCCAAAATCCTAGTCCTGGAATGTTTTTTTCAAACAGTTCGTGGTAACGAACTGTAGTAAGGAGCGACCCGGCTCAATAGTAATCAAAACTCTAAAAAATTGAATTTTGATATCAATAGCTACATCAAAAAAATTGCATTTTAATGCTGATTTCAAATACATAAGTTTTATCATGTTTAGTCATACCCATAAAAAGTTACGAGCCTGAGAAAATTTGCCTTATTTAGGAAAATAGGGGGAAACACCCCCTAAAAGTCGTAGGATCTTAACGAAAATGACACCATCAGATTCAGCGTATCAGAGAACCCTACTATAGAGGTTTCAAGCTCCTATCTACAAAAATGTGGAATTTTGTATTTTTAGCCAGAAGACCAATCACGGGTGCGTATTTATTTTATTTTTTTTTTTTTTTCCCAGGGGTCATCGTATCGACCAAGTGGTCCTAGAATGTTGCAAGAGGGGTCACTCTAATGGAAATGAAAAGTTCTAGTGCCCTTTTTAAGTGACCAAAAACTTGGAGGGTATCTAGGCCCCCTCCCACGCTCTTTTTTTCTCAAAGTCAACGGATCAAAATTTTGAGATAGCTATTTTGTTCAGCATAGTCGAAAACCAAAATAACTATGTTTTTGGGGATGTCTTACTCCCCCACAATTCCCTGGGGGAGGGGCTGCAAGTTACAAACTTTGACCAGTGTTTACATATAGTAATGGTTATTGGGAAGTGTACAGACGTTTTCAGGGGGATTTTATTTTGTTTGGGGGTGGGGCTGAGGAGAGGGGGCTAAGTTGGAGGATCTTTCCTTGGAGAAATCTGTCATGGGGGATGAAAAATTCAATGAAAAGGGTGCAGGATTCTCTAGCATTACTATAAGAAAACAATGAAAAATAAACATGAAAACTTTTTTTCAAATGAAAGGAAGAAGAAGCATTGAAACTTAAAACGAACAGAGATTATTACGCATATGAGGGGTTCTAAAAATTCTTTAGCATAAAGAGCGAGGTATTTAGGAGGAGATAAATACCTTGCTCTTTATGCTAAAGTATTTTTAGTCATTTCAACTATTTATTCTACGGCCTTTCTGATTCAGGGGTCATTCTTAAAGAATTGGGAGAAAAGTTAAGATTTAGTGTAAAGAGCGAGGTATTAACGAGGGTACAAACCCCCTCGTATACATAATAAAAATATTAGGTTATGAAAGTTTGTTACGTAAGTTAATTCTTAAGTTACGTATATTTTTTACTAATAAAAACGTTCGTTAAAAATTAAAAGTTCTAGTAGCCTTTTTAAGTAACCAAAAAATTGGAGGGCGACTAGGTCTCCTTCTCCACCCCTTATTTCTCAAAATCGTCTTGGCTGAGGAGGAGAGGCCACACAAGGAGTAGAAGAGCTTAGATGAGCAGTAAATTCGTTTAGCAAGGGATGAGCAAAAAAGTAATAGATTTGAAAATGTTAAGAGTTCCATTTCTTTTAAAATATGAAAATGGGAGATAAGAAAGAATAAACAACAGTTTTACTGAAAATTAACTTTACTTAAGGTTGAGAACCCTTGGTTTTTATTTAAACTTTATAATTATAAGGGGCCATGTCTGCTGCAACGCCTTTTTCTGTGAAAATAAATGCTATCACACAAAAAGACGGCAACAGGTATACAGGCCTTACTGATTTAGTTTCGAAATTTACTGCTCAGCTCTCAATTTTCAACCTAGAAAAGAGCAAGGACGTTAATCGATTGGAGACAAAGGATAGAAATGGAGATAAAATCAGCTTTTTGAATCTAAATGTATTTGGAAAACTTCCATGAATATGATGATAAAGGTAAAATAAATGGAAATATTTTCTTGTATGTATTTGTATATGGGTCACAAACAGAAGCATGGTCACAAACGGGTCACAAACAAAAATAACGGCTAATTATTCAAATTTCTTTTGTTTTCTATTTAAATTATGGTAATTTTAACTGAAATTATATGAAATGTTTTTTTTAAGTCTTACATTCAAAAGGTCTTGGACTATTTTTGACGCAACACTTTAAATTAGGTATTCTCGTCTAACACCACACTGTCATTCTATGACGAACAAATAACTTTTCAAGAGGGGATAAATCCATTTATTTGGACAGTGAAAAAAACAAACAAAAACATAGCTAAGCAAGAGCTAAGAGCTCATGGCACTTGTGACGAGGTCGGAAGAGCCAAGAGCTTATATGGTACGAACTCTAGCAAAATTCTAAGAATCAATAGATTGCTTTAAAAGGAAAATTAGAGGCTTAATGCCGGTCAGGATTTAAAATATAAACTCTGAGTCACGAGGTCCTTCTAAATATTAAAATTCGTAAAGATCTGATCACCAACTCCAAGTTAAAAATACCTCAATTTTTCTAATCTTTCCTCTCCCTTCAGCCCCCCAGATAGTCGAATCGGGGAAAACGACTTTATCAAGTCAGTTTATGCAGCTCCCTGACACGCCTACAAATTTTCATCGTTCTAGCACGTCCAGAAGCACCAAACTCGCCAAAGCACTCAACCCCACCTCCTAACCCCCCCAAAGAGAGCGGATTCCATTTACGTTAAATCACGTATTTGCGACATTTATAAACGTTTTCCAAGATTTCGGTTTCCCCCTCCAACTCCCCCCAATGTCAACAGATCTGGTTGGGATTTGAAGTAACAGCTCTGAGACATGAGTTCCTTCTAAATATCAAATTTCATTAAAATCCGAACACCCGTTCTTAAGTTAAAATATCACCATTTTTCTAATCTTTCCAAATTAACAACCTCCAGCTCCACCAAAGAGAACGGATCTGTACCAATAATGTCAATCTCGTATCTATGACCTGTGCTTATTCTTCCCATCAATTTTCATCCTGATCTCTCCGCTAAGGATTTTCCAAGAATTCTATTATCCCCCTCCAACCCTCTATATCCCTGGATCCGATTCGAATTGAAAATCGAGCATCGGAGACATAAGATTCTTCTATATATTAAGCTTCATTAAGATCCGATCACCCATTCATGAGATACCTCGATTTTCACGTTTTCCAAGAGTTCTGGTTTCCCCCTCCAACTCCCTTCAATGTCACCGGATCTGGTCGGGATTTAAAATGAGAGTTCTAAAACCCAAGATCCTTCTAGATATCAAATTTCATTAAGATCTGATCACCCGTTTATAGTAACAAATACCTCGTTTTTTTCTAATTTTTCCGAAATTCCCCCCCCCCCCCAACTCCACCAAAGAGAGTGGGTGCGGTCCAGTTATGTCAGTCAACTATCTTGGACTTGTGATTATTCTTTCCACCAAGTTTCATCCTGATTTCACAGCTTTAAGTGTTTTCCAAGATTTCCCCCCCCCCCCATAATGACACTGGATCCGGTCGGTATTCAAAATAAGAATAAGATCTGAGTTTCGAGGTGCTTATTAATTTAAAATTTCATTAAGATACAATCACTCCTTCGTAAGTTAAAAATACCTCATTTTTCCAATTTTTCAGAACTAACCACCCCCCCCCAACTCCCCCAAATAGAGAAGATCCATTCTGGTTATGTTAATCACGTATCTAGGACTTCCGCTTATTTTTCCACCAAGTTTCATCCCGATCCCTCCACTCTAAACGTTTTCCAAGATTTTTAGCCCCCCCTCCATCTCCCCCAAATATCACCAGATCCGGTCGAGATTTAAAATAACAGCTTTGAGACATGATATCCTTCTAAATATCAAATTTCATTTAGATCCAATCACCCAGATGATTGGATCCCCAATCACCTTTTTTTCCAATTTAACCATCCCCTCACTCCCCCCCCCCCAGATGATCGAATCGAAAAGCAACAATTTCTAATTTAATCTGGTCTAGTTCCTGATACGTCTGCCAAATTTCATCGTCCTAGCTTACCTGGAAGTCCCTTTGGGAAGCGTTGAAAATCTATGGAACACACAAAGTTCAAAAGAATTTGAAGATAATTTAAAAGTTACAACTGTTTCTAGTCAATGACTTGTGTATAAGTTACTCTGCTGTATTGGTTTTTGGGAGGCTTTTGTAGATTTACTTTAAACCAGATATAAAAATATAACTAAACCACCATCCTTTCATTCAAGTGTTCCTGCTATATAATCTTGACGCATCATAAAATATCAAAAAAGGAAAAAATTATGTGGAAAAATAATTAAAAGCAGAAGTTGTCCCATACTTTTTTGGCTTAATTTGATATTTTTCCTACAAAATAACCCTTCCTCCTCATTCCCCTTGAAAATTTTTATCTAATTGTAAAATAGAGAAACCAAAGGGAAATTAAGATAAATAAAAAAGAAAGAAGAGAAGAAGGAACTCGGGACAATTCTAACTATATTCCAAAACACGCCTAGAATAAATTCTGTAAAATCAAACAGTTCGTGGCAGCGAACATTAAGTAAGGAGCGATTTGGACTCTAAAAAAAAGAACTTTTGATGACAAATGATACATCAAAAGAATTCACTTTTTATACTGATTTCAAATATATAAAGCTCATTAAGCTAATGTTACGTATTAATCACTACGAGCCAGAGAAAATTTGCCTGATTGTCGAGAACTTCGGAGAGACCTCCATAAAAGGCACAAAATATTAATGAAAATCCCAGAATTAAATCCCAGAATATTAGAAAGCCCTACTATGGTGGTTTCAAGCTCTAATCTACAAAAACGTAGAATTTTTTTCCAGATGAAAGATCTAGGATGCGTGCTTATTTATTTATTTTTTTCCCTGGGGCAATTGTATCAAACCGACGGCCTCGGATATCGGAAGAGGGCTTCTTTGAACGGAAATAAAATGATCTAAAGCCCTTTCAAAGTGATCAAAAAGATTCTGCAACGAGAAAGTAGCGCTTTCTGCCAATTTGTGGCACTAAACTACGATTTCGCTCCATTGAGGACTAAATTGCTATTAATTTAAAATTCCGAGATAGTCTATTAAATTTAGAAGTATATAAAAACTAGAGATTGAGCTTCCCGGTTGCAGAGGAAGTAATGCCACGCGTTTTGCGCATTCTTTCGTAAAAAGTCACGTTATCCTTCAAGTAAAGTCTCTCAAGACCGGAAAATCTTCTGATTTACGTCTATTGGACGATACCCAATACTTTTTTTGAATAGGGCTTGATGACTTTTTGAAAACTTTCTTTGTTTAAACTATTGATTGCTTAGTTCTAATAAAGATCTGTCAATTCAAAATTTGCTTGGTTCTGACTTGAAAGTCTGATTGCCTGTTATTTAATTAAGTAAAAAAAATTACCCTTTAATGGCTTTTCGAATAGAAAAACCTTCTGATGCCCAACTAGTGGTCATGTACTCGATTGCAAGGGGTGAACTGGTATCATACACTATAGTTGTTGACATAGGTGTCACGTACGGGTGGAGGGAAGACAGCCCTACCTATGTGTTTCAAGCCAGTCGGGTGAAAAATTTGAGTCGGTAAAATATCAACGCAAAGTACCACTTTTGGTACTAGAGGGTAAAAAGTACCCTCGATCAAATTTTTGTATTAGGGCAAATGGACTGATCAATGAAAGAAGAGAAATCCCAGCTGGTGTAGAACAAAACAGTAATTGGACTGATGGACTGATCAATGAAAGAAGAGAAATCCCAGCTGGTGTAGAACAAAACAGTAATTGTAATAACTATATCACCCAGATCAGTCGGTAAAGATGACCAGCCACTCAAAATTCTACTCAAATAACAGGAATTGCATTTTCAGAACTAAAGGCAGAGAAAAAGCAACTAGTAACTGAAAATTAAGATAAAATGTTGTTTTGTCAAAATTTCAATAGGTTTAGACCTGTCATGTAGGCAAATTTTAGGGCCCTCTAGAGGGAGAAGGAGTGGAGGTGGATACTTTAAAATACCTTCCCGGGACATACTTTAGTCTGTAGATTCATCCCTGAAAGTTTAATTTTCCTAACCTAAACTCTTTCTGAGATAGCAAGAAGTCAATTCACTAGAATTTTACCATTTATTTTTTATTATTGACTTCCCCCTCGATTTGTTATGATTATTCGATCCAAAAAAAACATTGTACGTCCCTTTAGTAAGAATAGCCTACTCTTTTAAGGCGGGGGACTGTCCAATGGGGGTTGATAGCTATGATCATGTAGGCTAGTGCCTCATAGAATACAAGGCATTCAGGGTGCCGAGGGAGCGTTTTAGCTAGAAAATAGACGAGTGTCGGCATATTCTTTGAATCCATATCAGATTTCTTTGCTTCTCGGAGCCCTTAGCCAATATTTCTGAAAGGCGAGGATAAAAAATAAAGGTGAATTCGGTAAATGAAAAAGTTACTTCTGTAAAACAATTAGGGGTGGGGAGTGAGAGGATGCAGGGGAAAATTTACAGATAGTTTATGACTAGTAGGCGAAGCCACATCTAACTGTGACCTCTAAGATTCTGATCCATTAGACTTGAGCCCCTTCCCCTGCCAAGGCGTAAATTAATGAAAATGTTGGGAGATGAAGAATATGTTCCTTTTCTTAATCTTTTCAACGAAAGTACAGTTTTTTTTTCAAATTTAAACCGCTCCCTAACCCAGTCGGCAGAAGTAACCTATACCAACCTCTTTCCCAATTAGGCAAAGAAGACTCCTGGGGGTGGAATTTAAATTGAATGGAAGAGTATTCTTGGTAAATGTTTAGTTTCGTTCCAGTTTAGAGCACTTAGAAATGCCAATTCTGGAAGCGCATCCATTTCTGGTTGACCCTCCTCCTCCATGGGGCAAACTAAAAATGTATAAATTGGCCCTTCTTACAGTAAACATTTCCTATAGAGCGAAGAATACTAGTCTATGAGACCCGTGGGTAGCGGGGCGAGGTCTGTATTCTATATTTATTCAATAAGCCTCGTTTGAGTTTTTTTAGTTTTATCAATCTTTTAAATAAATACAGAACACAGACCTCGGCCCGCTGCCCGCGGGGCTCATGGGCTAATACCCTTCACTCTATTGGTAATGTTACATCTAAGGAAACCCACTTTACGCATTTTTAGTCTCGTTGAAGGGGGATTTTAGAAACCTAAAAAATGAATACGCTTCTCTAATAATGACAAAGAAATAATCGTCAAAAGAAATAATATGCGATCGTCAGAATCTTGCTATATGCAGTAATACCCACTTTAGAGCACTTGGAACGAATCTAAACATTTACCGTATTATTCTTACCAGTTCTTGCGATTCCATTCCAACAAAACCTTGGAATTAAATCGCTAAATTGATTTATTATGGAATTTTTCTAGGATTGTTGTCACGTGCCAGACAACAGTCATTGCTCACGCTCGGGTTTCTGGTGGGCAGACAGAATATCACCAGGCGCTGAACACTTTCCAGTTGGCAACGCGGCTTCATCGTGTTCGCAGACGTAAGATAAGAGTAAGTAGAATTGTATTAATATGGTATATCGGAAGATTCGGCTTGAAGTCTCAGCTTACACGTAATAAGTGGGCCATTTGAGCTAAATAACAGCACAAATAGAGGGGAGTGGGCCCATGAGCAGCAAATTTTGACATCATTTCATTCTTTCTCATTCAAAAAACTATTTTGACCTCCAGTTTCACTTAGTGTTTTGTAGCGAATGGACTATATGCCAAAGAGTTAATTAATGAGCCTTGTTACCTTTCAATCACTTCTGACTTATTAAAAAAAAACAAAAAACATTAAAACTTTTTATTCCATTTCAGAAGAGTCCTTTCCAAATATTCCAAAATTTAGGCTCTATTTGATCTTAGTTTGATAGAGGATATAGAGAATAGTAGGGAATATAATCCGTCAAGCAATTGGATTTACTTTTGCTCAATGTTTTATTCGAAATGTTACTTTGTCTTTGTTTCTTTTAAAATTTATCAATGAGCCTTTGCCCTAAAATATGCTATGTACCTCATTTTTTTTCTTTTGTATAAAAAAGGGAATCTTTAAAAAAAATCAGTGAGATTTCTGTTCGATTCGTAGTCTATCAAGGTATAACGTTCTCATCTTTCTAATATAATTGACAAATTAATATTTTCATAAGAAATATTATTTCTATAACTTTTGGTCATTTTCCTGAGATGTCTTTTGGAAAACAACATATATTCATCTCAGGATAAAAATAGCCTTATGATCTTGAATTCAACAATGTCTAACAAATTTATTTATCCTCAAGGATTTATTTATTAGTCCTTCTGAATAAAATAAGTAGTTACTCATACCCTTGGGGGCCCTTGCCCTAATGACTAATGGCTGCAAAAGTAAACCTAACTTGCACAATGCTCAAGCATTTTGATTGAAATGGCTTTTAGCCTTAAACGTGTAACATGATGTCAAATTTGCTTTTTTTTTCTTTTTTTTTGAATAAGTGTATATATGTGCTTTTGGGTTTTATACAAATAGTCTTTGGACATGATTAAGGAAATAAAAAGTGGTTTATTTATAGTTAGCTTATTCAGCTTATTTTAGCGTTTATGTGTTAAATATTACACAACACATAAATATTTGCATGGATACCTTATGGTAATAGGGCCTTGTGAAAATACTCGTCAATTCGACGTGTCAAAATAAGCCTCGTTAAAATATAAGCTTTTCCTTTAGATTAATGGATGTTATATTCCCTCGGAAATATCCTCCTGTAAAAAAATTCCCAATCAAACAAAGTGGCCCTCTGAAAACTCCTCCAATATTTCCCTCCATGAGCCCCCCCCCCTAGCCGAAAATTTCACCACTTGCAAAACTAAACAGCCAAAAAGAAAATATGAACAAAAGAAAGAATCTTGAAATATTTTGCCTACTTTTCAAAATATAGGCAGAATATCCTATAGTATTTGTTTTACATTCTTATTTATCTTGATTTTTTTTTCTTGTTTTTGGGGTGGAGTTATCATAGGAGGGTTCAAGTAATGGTATCATAGCTAGGTTCGAAAAAATAATTTGAACCTGCGAAATTACTGGAAACTGTAGAAGAGTTGCCCTATGTTAGAAGTGCACAGAAATAACAAGGTGGGACAAAAGAATACGAGTAATTACTCCCTCGTTGATTTGGTCTGGCACCAACCAAAGGTGGCCTTAGCCAGAATGTCTGGGGGCAATGGATTTCTGCTTATTGGCTGGTCATCTTTACCGACTGATCTGGGTGATATTGTTATTACAATTACTGTTTTGTTCTACACCAGCTGGGATTTCTCTTCAAATTTTATATAAAGCTTGTTCCCAAAAATGAATGCCCGTGTTCTGCAGAGCTCATAGAAAGCTGTTTATACTCATCCAAAGGATTAATAATACGGCTTCTAGAGATATAACAGGATATCAATGGATATTCTTCTGAGTATCCACCAATCTTACTAGCTATATACTAGTATCACCGTTACGGTAGGTAAAGAAACACCTCACAAGGGATAGTCAATTCCTATGTTTAGACAGCCTGATTGCACTAAGGTCATTACTAAAAAAATACTACAGTTGCCAACTATCTATGAAAAGGGGGTTGAGCCTTATATCTCGAATCGGCAAAAAATTGTTATGAAGGGTATTTTCAATTACAACAGCAGAAAGAACTTGTTTCCCAAAGAGCATGGTGACTTTTTTTCCACACCTGGTAAGCATGTGTTTTTTTCACCATGGTCAACATGTTTTGGTTTATCCGTAATATAATTTCTGTGATTTTTCTGTTAATTAGATTCTAGTATAAGCTAAAACGAAGCAAGTTGGTATAGATTATTAATATTTTTTATTGGGGGGGGGGGGCTGAAATACTACGCCTGCACGGTGGAAATTTGGCATTGGTTGCACGACTTTCACTGGTTTTAAGTTTTATTATTGAATTACTAAGTAAACATAGAGCATTCACTAACAGCGCATGTAAGATGATTAAATATAGACTTGTCTCACATTAAGAGCTAATCCTCTAAATGATCATTGCGATTGTAGCTTATTCTGCATTTTTTTTTCAGGCGCTTATAATATGCACTGGATTGAATCAATATCCACTGAATTGAATTCCACTGTCTTGGAAAAATTTCCCAACTGTTCCTAAGTAGTGTTTGTTTACACTTACCATGCATGCACTTATTCCCCACCCCTGCGTTAATCATTGGCTATCAAGCAATAAATGATGTCGTATGGGTCACGTGACATTGAAACCCTATGATTCAACCGTAGAATTTTATTGTTTTGCCCGTAGGATTTTGATTCTGACCTCTAAGCAGAGTTTCTAAAATAACTAAAATTTCGACATTCTTAAGAATCCATTTTTCATATTCTATACTCGAGTTAATTTTTTTCAATAATTGTATAAGTTTTCAGATGTGGTATGACTTAGCTGACAACACTGATTTGCATCTTTAAGTAAGTTTTAGGGTCTATTCCGAAAATTG